>NC_142949.1:35347565-35350065 GCF_046866305.1 Octopus bimaculoides | reverse complement strand
CCTGCGTCTGTGTGTGTGTGTGTGTGTGTGTGTGTGTGTGTGTGTGTGTATGCGAGCCTCTGAAGTTTTGCAGGTCAGATTGACGTAAAGGATGGAAAAGCAGGACAGAAGGAAAGCTGAAGATATGGGAGAGAGAGAGAGAGAGAGAGAGAGAGAGGGAGAGAGAGAGAGAGAAAGAGAGGGAAAGATGGAGGGGAGAGAGAAAGAGGGGGAGACAGAGAGAAGGAAAGACGGAAAGGTGGAGGGAGGGAGAATGTGTTGGGGTGGGAGTGGGGGTGTGTACTGCAGTGGAAGTGTATGGATCGAGGTGGAGGGAAGAGAGAAAGGGGAAAGGGTGTAGGCAGGGAAAGGAAAGGAAGGACGTGAGAATGGGAGGGGGGAAGAGAGAGCTTGCCATGTGTATGGGTGTGTGTTGAAGCAGAAGACGGAGGAGAAGGAGGAGCAACGTAGAAGAAGGAGGAGGAGGAGGAGGAGGAGAAGGGGAAGAAAAAGAAAAATAAGAGGAAGAATGAGAAAAAGAAGATGAAGAAGAAAGAGAGGGAGAACAACAACAATAACAACAACATGGAGAAGAAAATGATAATGATGATGATGATGACGATGACGTGAGGGAAAGTATGAGTAAACATATGAGTAAAGAGAAAGTGTGAGGGGAGTAATTTAAAGTGAGCGTGAGGGTGAGTGAATTTCGTACACACACACACAGATGCACGCGCGCATACATGCACACACACATACGTGGACAAACACACACACACACACACACACACACGTATATATGAATTAATATAACGACACATGCATTTACATGTACACGCATTCCCACACAACTGCACATTTCACATGCACAAGCGGAAAAAAGGAAAGGAGAAAGAAAAGTATGAATGAAAGAAAGGAAAGAGACGAAGAATGAAAGAAGGATGGAAAGAAAGGAAGGAAGAAAGAAATGGAGGGAGGGAGGAAGTATAGCACTGAACTGACATAATTGGAAATAAAACGTGAATGTAACGAAGAGGGAGGAGAGATGTGTGAGAGGAAGAGGAGAAAAAGAGGAAAGGGAGAGAGAGGAAAGGGAGAGAAAGGAGGGGAGAGGAATGAGACAGAGGAGAGGAATGAGACAGAGGAGAGGAAAGAGAGAGAGAGAGAGAGAGAGAGAGGAAGACGAAGATTAGGGAGAAGAAACAGAGAAAACGATGTGTCCAGAACACTGAAGAGGGGAGTTAAACGAGACGGCAAAGATGCTGCAATGGCGAAAATGTGTCCGAAGAATAAGCGAAACGGCAAGTAGAAAGCGAAGTACTTGTTTGAAAAGTCATATTAGGAGACGCCGCTGCACCTATAATGCATGCAGTGCATTGTGCAGTAGCTTACTTGTAAGGTACGGGTGCATGGTGGGTTGAAACGATCGTAGTGGCTTTGAATAAAGAGTCTCATGAATTCATTTTCTATTTCTCATCTCTTTATATAAACTCTACGAACACAAAGGAATTCCACATGTAAATCCTGTGGCATATACCTCCATATTTCGTTGTGCTTTTCTTCCTTTTGACGTGTATGTAAAAGTGCGCACGCTTGTGTGTGCGTACCCGTATATATACGCGTGCGCGCGCGCAGAATCAAATGATTTTCACGGATAGATTACGAACATCGGTGAAGTGAAAATTTGTCAAGTGGTAGAGAAATCGTATATAGGGCGCCATTGACCCAGTCTTGGGTGAAACGGTATTTGATATCCTGGCTGACCTAAATGTTTTGCAAACGAATATATGATGTAATACTGATCTGCATGTGTATTTATACACACACACGCACAGACATATATATATATATATATATATATATATATATATATATATATATATATATATATATATATACACATACACATATATGTATATACATTCATACACTCACAAATATTCCTTAGTGAAGTTAATAAAATTAGTAAATGAATAGTTTCCCTTTATATGTGTATTTGTGTGTTTACGTATATATGTATGTATGTATGTATGTATGTATATAGGTATGTAGGTATTTATGTAATTATACTCATGTATCCGCACACTAATACTCCCCCGCCACGCACATACACGTGTATATTACCCACCTACCCAGAAACAATTACATACATACATAACATACATATATGCATACATGTGATATATGTATGTATAAACACACACATACATATTCATGTATATATATTTGTATATTTCTAAATATATGTCTGTATATATATATATATATATATATATATATATATATATATATATATATATATATATATATATATATATATATACAAATGTAAGATTCAGGGATCGAGGTGTGGGAAGAAAGTTAGCTTCAAGCAATCCGTAGTAAATATATATTAAAAAAATGTAACCTTTAATTTAATCAAGATATCCTTGGCCTGAAGTGTAACCGGCGGTATACTCCTCGCTTGGATATATTTACCACTTCTGAGGTTCCACCCGCTATGAAACATTTGCAGCCCGGA
>NC_142949.1:35327565-35340065 GCF_046866305.1 Octopus bimaculoides | reverse complement strand
CTTTTACTTTCAATCTAATTATAACACCAGGTTTCCTAAAATACTTTTAGAGAACTGTTCCGGAAAATTCCAACGGATTGTAAAATAAAACTTTGCCATCGATCAAGTGGCTAATTCTTCAATACAACGCTTCTTATAAACATTCCTATTGACCAATTCTTCAATAGAGCTATTGTAGTGTCTATTTTATTGGCCAATAATTCTTTGCAACAACACTTCTTTGGACGGCTTTATGAACCAATTTTTTAATAGAATTCTCTAAGGGTCAATTCTATATGATAATTCTTATGGACCAATTTTTTTTTATAGAATTCTCTAAGAGTCTATTCTATTCGATAATTCTTTGATATATAGGAGTCTTGTCACTTTTTTGACATGACTAATTTGAGAGTATTTTTTCAATATTTAGTGGAGGCACGTGGCTTAGTGATTAGGGGTGTTGGTAAGATCGTAAAATTGTGGTTTCGATTCCTCGACCAGGTGTCGCGTTGTGTTCTTGAGCAAGACACTTCATTTCACGTTGCTCCAGTCCACTCAGCTAGCAAATGAATGATCCTGTGATGGACCAGCGTCCCATCCAGGTGGGGAATATATACTCCACTGAAACCGGAATACTGGCCCCTTATGAGCCTGGCATGGCTCAACAAGAAAGGAACACAGAAATAAACAGGGAGAGAAAATAGAAAAAGGTTTAGTGGCTAGCGATCTATCATGGCGAATATATATGTAAACACATGCATACATACATATATATATGCATATATATAATATATATACACTCATGTATATGTATATACACACACACACACACACACGTACATACAAACATATAGAGAGCTGCTAGATTATTGCTTGATTATTACACACACACATACACACACACACATATATACACACTCAAATATATATATATATTACATGTATATATACATACATATACATACGCACATACGCATATATAATATATTTATTTACGTGTGTATATGCGTGTTTGTACATGCATATGCGTATGTATATATGTATATAAGTATAGATATATATAATATATATATATATATATATATATATATATATATATATATATATATATATATACACACACATGCATACATACAGTCTGTCAGTTTGACAGACATTAGATAACTGGATAGATAGATAGATAGATAGATAGATAGATAGATAGATAGATAGATAGATAGATAGATAGATAAAAGAGAAAATGAAATAGAGAGAGAGAGAAGGGAGAGAGAGTGGGGAGAGAGAGAGAAGGGAGATAGAGAGGGGTAGAAGGAAAAGAAGGGAGAAGGGAAGAGAGGTGAAATAGCTGCTCTATGATATTAGCAATAAAACTGCCAACATAGCTGATACGGTGCATGGCGCAGCATGCTTAATATGATGTCTAGACAAGAGACCAGAGACCAGTAATAAACAGAACGAAGGGCGGCAGCCTGTAGCCCTCGTATCTGCTCGTCTGTCTGTCTGTCCGTGTGTCGCTAGCGCTGAGATTGTACTACAGCGATGCTGGTTCGAACTGTTGGTCTTGTTCTTATTACGGTGGTGGTGGTGGTCGTCGAGAAAGTAGTGATGGTTGTTGAGGCAGTGGTGGTAATGGTGGTGGAGGTTGTGCTGCTGCTGCTGTTAATAGCAGTGCGGATGGTGGTGGTGGTTGTAGTATTGGTGATGGAGGTAATAGTATTTAAGGTGGTGCTGGAGCTGCTACTGGAGGTGGTGGTTGAGATGGCTTTGCGTAGTGGTGGTGGTGGTAGTGGTGGTGATTGTGGTGGTGGTGGTGGTGGTGGTAATGGTGGTAGTGGTGGTGATTGTGGTGGCAGCAAAGGAGATTGCAGATGGGATGACATCAGAGTTTACAGGAAGTGAAACTAGCAATAGACTTCACCGGAAGTAATATAAGAAACATCAACAGCAGCAAAAAAAAAAGAAAAAAAAAGAAGAAAAAAAGACAAAAATGAACAAAAAATAGTGGTGACAACAGCAGCATCACGCGCAGCAGCAGCCATAACGTCTATAGTAGCAGTAATAGAAGGAAAAAACAACAGCACCAACGACAAGAATAACAACAACAACAACAACAACAACAACAACAACAACAACAACAACAACAACAACGATAACGATAACAACAACAACAACAGCAAAAACACGAACAACATCAAATATCAGGTGTGCAGTAATTACAGAGTAATGGTTGTTAGGACTTTTGTTGTATTTGACGTTCTTTTCGTTATCATCGTTTTAACGTCTATGCTTTTCCATGCTTGCATGGGTCGGAGGAGTTTATTGAAGCAGATATTCTATATGACCGAATGCCCTCTCTGTCGCCAACCCTTACCTGTTTTTCCAAGCATGGTAATAGTATCTCCGTGGACAGGTACGGATTCGCAGAATATTGGAATTGAATGACATTCATTTAAAACAATCCCACGGATATTAAGACAAGTAGACTCAAACAACACACGCATACACACACACACACACACACACACACACACACACACACACACACACTCGCTCACACACACATGATGGGCTTCTTTCAGTTTCCATCTAAGTCCATTCACGAAGCTTTAGTCGGCTCGGGGCTACAGCAGAAGACACTTGTCCAGGGTGCAATGAGCCCAAAAAACGTGGTTAGGAAACAAAATTCTTGATTAAACAGCCACGTTCTTTTATATATAGCATTCTGTTGATTTGCATACAAGTCACGCATACAAACATACATACATACATACAAATGTCTATATATATATATATATATATATATATATATATATATATATGTATATATGTATGTGTGTCTATATAACTTACAGTGACACACCCATATACATATACGAATGTATATGTTTATACATATTTCTTGATGTGCGTATATACAAATGTATTACCCATATAGGCGAACATATATACATATATACGCATGTATATATACATATATACATACGTAGATAAACAGGTCTGAGTACATGCGTTTTATATAAATATGCACGCCCGTGTACACACACACGCGCGCGCACGCACACATACACACACACACATACATGTACGAATACATGTATATATATATATATATTTGTATATTTACTATTTATACACACGCATGCATATATACATGCATACACATACATACATACATATATATATATATATATATATATATATATATATATATATATATATATATATACATATATATATATACATATATATATATATATATATATATATATATATATATATATATATATATATATATATATATATATATATATATACACATATATATTCTTTATTCACACATAAAGATATAAGTCCATACATAGCTACGACCGTAATAACAGCATCAACAACGGAACACTGCCTCAAATCGTATTTCTCTCCGTTTCTTTCAAAGTACAATCTCTTGTTTTGACAGCCGTCTCTGATAGTGGAGAAAGACAAACCCTCCTAACTCATATCTTATACACACATGTCTTAATCACATTATATCATATACACTCTGTACTTAAGGACCGCCTTTTGCTTATTTCGGCATTTTAATGGCGCAGTTGTTGATTTGCATACGAGTCACGCATACAAACATACATACATACACACATACAAATGTATATATATATATATATATATATATATATATATATATATATATATATATATATATATTACACAACATGCACACAGACACGCACACACACATACACACACACACGTTATACTTATGTCAAAAGCTGACAGTCTGCTCGGAGTTGAGCCCTTGACTGGAAGCCCAGCTAGTGGCGAAACTCAAACGTTGCGTTTCAACTTTTGAAATAATTCTACCTACTCTACCCAACGAATTGTGTTCTACAGTAGAATAGTATTTGTACTATGTAAAATATATTTTCGTATTCTTTATATATTATACATATACATACATATATACGGCTATATGTATATGTGTGTGTGTGTGTGTGTGTGTGTGTGTGTGTGTGTGTGTGTGTGTGTGTGTGTGTGTGTGTGTGTGGTTCAACTGTACAGAAAACAAAAGACATAGAGTGGTAGAGGAACTACAAGCAGGTGTGTCTATTTGACACTTGGGAAAAATGGAAAAGTCTTTGACGTTTCGAGTCTACGCTCTTCAATATAAAGGGTGAGAGGAAAGAAATGGAAATAGGGGAAAATGTGTCGGGATTAAGGGTTCCACATGTATGTATGTATGTATGTATGTATGTATGTGTGTATTATGTATGTATGTATGTATGTATGTATGTATGTATGTATGTATTTATGTATGTATGTATGTATGTATGTGTATGTATGTATGTATGTATGTATGTGTATGTATGTGTTCTGTACATGTATGTATGTATATATGTGTGTATGTATGTGTGTATGTATGTGTGAATGTATGTGTGAATGTATGTGTATGTGTGTATGTATGTATAGACATATACTCACACATATATTGTATATATCCTATTATCAGTCTAATAATATATACCATTCTCTCATTTCATTCTTCTCACCTATTTTCCAGTCCTTATCATTCCATAAATTGGTAAATCCTGATATCTCGGAACAGAGTTCTGTATCATGTTTCTAGTTCTTCTCTATCTGTCTCTCATGCACACACATTCATTCACTCAATCTCCCTCTCTCTCTCTCCCTCCCTCTCTCTCCCCCTCTCTTTCTATTCATTTCTCTCTGTGTGTTTCCTTCTACTTCTCTCTTTCTTGCCATCTCTCATTCATTCTTCTCTGACGTATTTCTTCATTTCTTCTTTCTGAAGAATATTACTTCTCGCTCTCACTCACCCTCCCTCACACATCTGCCACGCATCTCCTACGCGTACACACTTAAATACACCTGTATATACCGCACACGCATGCACGCACACACTCACGAACACACACACACACACACACGCGCGCGCATAAACAAATACACAAGCACACACACAAAAAACACACATACAAACACAAAAAACAACACACATACACACACACACACGAATACGTACACGCAGAAGAGCTCAAGACACACGGATATTCATACATACATTTTCTCATACACACACATAGAGAGATTAACGCACGCACACAAACATACACATTCATACAAGAAAATGAAAGCCTCCTGGTGGTCATTTGGCCTACTACAAATAGCAGGCAAATCTCCCTCAAATCAGACACACACACACACACACACACATACACGACCACATACCACACTCAATCTCTTTCTCTCTCTGTCACTTTCTCTCTCTTTCTCTTTCTCTCTCTCTTACACACACACACACACACACGAACACATATCGCAGACACATACACTCTCTCTTACGCACACACACTCACGCACTCTCTCTCTCTCTCTCTCTCTCTCTCTCTCTCTCTCTCTCTCTCTCTCTCTCTCTCTCTTACACTCACGTTAACACACATGCAGAGACCCTCACACAACATATATAAATAACAACAAGAACAGCAAGAAACAGAAAAGAACATTCATGAGAACATGCTCATAGCAACAACAACATCAACAATCTGTTTGCCATTTATCCGCACAAATCATTTCAAGTAGGAGATCCTCTTGTGATGTGGGTAAACCATTAAACTATACCCCGCAACTCCGACAACACACCACTACCGCCACTACTACTACTACTACCAACACCAAAAGGGGTCTGTTTTGACTTTCGTCCTTTCAGGGGCCGATAGAATCAGTACCAGTTGAGTAATGGAGTCGATGTAATCCTCTAGAACGCCCCCACCTCCAAAATAAATTGCAATTAGATCTACTGAACAATAACAATATTCACACCAAAAAAAAACAAACAAGGAAAGCAATCATCACAACAGCGGTATCCATAGCAACAACACCAACAACAGCATTCACAGTCATCGTATACATCGTATACAACAACAACACCAACAACAACACACTACAAGCAATAACAACCACAAGAATAATATCTATTACATCTATCTATGATCACAACAAGATCTGGAACAACAAAAACGGCAACAACAACAATCATAAGAATATATTCACAACATCAGCAACAACAACAACAATCGTAGCACTCATATCTACAAAAACAACAATAGTGAAGAGAACAATCACATTTCCGGCAGAAGATGAGGAGGAGGAGGCAGAAGAAGAAAAAAATGAAGAAAGGAATGAGGAGGGGAAGAAGAAAAAGAAGTACAACAACAATAACAACAAGAGTTCACTAATTATTTGCCAATCAATGTAAAAGCAAAACAACAAAAAAGCAAAGGGGTAAGAGTGGGGTGGTGTTATCGAAACCCTATCTCCATCATCCTTTTACTCTCCTCCTCATCAAAGACAAAACAACCATCAAAGATGGCGGGTGGCGGGTGGCAGGAAAAACCCTTTGTTGTTCGGTTTAAATAACAGAAACATTCACCTTTAAACACACCTGGATTATAGAGAAATGGGTAGATGATGATGTGTGTGTGTGTGTGTGTGTGTGTGTGTGTGTGTGTGTGTGTGTGTGTGTGTGTGTGTGTACGTGCGTGCGTGCGTGCGCGCGCATTTGTGTCTATGTGTATGTATTTGTCTGTGTGTGCGCGTCATTGCAAGGGTGTATGTGTGCGTGGATATATATACATATATATATATATATGCACTTTTAGGTGTATATGTGTGTGTGTATGAGCGTGTGTATGTACGTGTGCATGTTGGTGCTTGTGTGTTTAAATCTGTTTGAAGGCATGGGTATATATGTGTATATACGTGTATATATTTGTTTCTGTCTGTGTGTGTGGATGTATATCGTTGCGAAGGTGTGTGTGCAAGTGCTTGAGTCTATCTATCCATCTATCTATCTATCTATCTATCTATCTATCTATCTATCTCTCTCTCTCTCTCTCTCTCTCTCTCTCTCTCTATCTATCTATCTTAGGGTCAAGAGTTTCGTGCACTTTGGTATGTGCCCTCTCAGCCGACCCTCCAGTCTCTCAAAATATAAATACATAGATATACAGATACACAAAACACACACACGCACACACACACACATAAATAAATTCATTTATGGAAAGAACCCTTGATTTTCATCTCCCACGTACCTGTTGGCTTTCTCATTGGTAATGCTTTTTCCTATATATATATACACGTATGTGCGTATATGTAATTATTTTTCCCAAATAAATAGCACTTCATATTCGATGCTCCGATGAAGCTATAGGGTGTTACTCTGGCACTCAGCTATGAGTCTACAGCATCTCATGGCAGAAACAGCTGTAAGCTAATGAAATTCATAAGATAATCTTATGAGTTTTTGTCATCCCATTTTCTTTCTTTCTGTATATATATATATATATATGTAATTATAGATAGATAGATAGATAGATAGAATATCTAACTATACATATTTGTACCTTTGTCTACTTAACTTCATCTCTGTTTCTCATTTATCTCTCCCAGTTCTCCCTTTTTTTTTGTTTTTCTCTCTTATCTCTCACAATGTTCTCTCCTCCTCCTCCTCCTTTCTCTCCCCCTCTCTCTCTCCAACACACAAACAAGCGCAAACTCATAATCCTTCTCTTCTCCCCCCCTCCCTCACTTCATATACCTGTACGTTATATAACAACTGTGTGGAATGCCAGACAGGAAGGAAGAAGAACCGAAGCTCAGAACAAAAACGATGAACTAACTTACAAGGTTAACCAAACAGTTTACAGTCTAATGAGACGTTCGGATTTATATTGGTGTACATGCGGTGCAGTCACAGATATAATTAATGACTAGGTTGTTTTTCCTGCGTCTACTCTTTTATAGATCTAGATTGTAATTCATCTTAATGGGGCTCTTCTCTTCTCTAATACATCTCTACGTCTACTCTGGGCTTGTGCTGCGTTCGTTATTCATGTGCCATATGCGCTGGTATCGCTCAGGGCCGTAGGTGCATAGCAAGTCACCTTGACAGGCACGTAACACGAATGTCTTTTTCTAATGTATGTTATTAATCATATTCGCGAGCAGGCTCGTGCACATTGCTCGGGAAAGCGTTTGCAATGGAGCATATATTTATAGTCAGAATTTTTGTAAGAGTGTAATAATGGTGACGAAGATGGTGGTGATGATGATGATGATGAAATTATTATTAATAATAATAGTAATGTCGACAACAATAATAGCAAAGCAACAACAGCAACAGCATCAACTACAACAACAACAACAACAACAACAATAATAATGATCTAGGTGTCAGGAAGACACTCGGCAAGAAATAGAAACAAAATTGAAAGATGATGATGATAATGATGATGATGATGATGATGATGATGATGATGATGATGATGATGATGATGATGATGATGATGATTTCTTAATAATAATAGGCTGTGTAAATATTGTTGAGGAATTCTCATACGCCATTTGTTATCTGTGAACATTTTGATGAATGTTCTGGGTTTTGTTTCTTGCTTGTTTTTGTTTGTTTCTTTTTCTTGTTTGTTTTTTCATTTTCTTTTTCCAAAATGTACCTAATTCCTTTTGATGTTAGGATGGGAACTCTTGTTTTATTTCAAACCATGAATAATAAAGGTAATAATAATAATAATAATAATAATAATAATAATAATAATAATAAGAAGAAGAAGAAGAAGAAGAAGAAGAAGAAGAAGAAGAAGAAGAAGAAGAAGAAGAAGAAGAAGAACAACAACAACAACAACAACAACAACAACAACATCAGCAGTGGTGGCGGCGGCAGTAGTAGTAGTAGTAGTAGTAGTAGTAGTAGTAGTAGTAGTAGTAGTAGAAGAGGGCTAAAAACGAACGTCCTTCATCTGTACACTAATATACAAGGTGTATTCCAGAAGTTTTGAGGCTTTTTCAGGTGAGGCATTCATTCATTTGAAAGAGGAACGAAGTAGGATCTTTTGATTTCGTGAAGACCCCATAAGTTACGGGGAGGTAAACACACCAACATCGGTTGTCAAGTGATTGTGGGAGAGACAAACACAGACACACAAACATATATATATCTATACACTACGGGCTTTTTTCAGTATCCGTCTACGAAATCCACTCAGAAGGCTTTGGTCGCCCCGAGAGAGCAATAGAATAAGTACTAGGCTTACAAAGAATAAGTCCTGACGTCGATTTGTTCGACAAAAACCGCTTAAGGTGGTGCCCCAGCATGGCCGCAGTCAAATGACTGAAATAAATGAAAGAATATATATTTATATAAAGGGCACAATCATTGAGCTTTCAATTATAAATGTGAAGACGGTTGACCAAGTTTTTAGTGTGTCTTCAAATTAGCTTGTGAAACGCTTTCGCCAAAAACTAGGATTCCAGTAGTGTTGAGTGAAGAATTAAATTGAAATTGTGTTCTTTAATGAAAGCCATTCTGTCACAAGATCTCTGTGGTGCTTTTTTGCTTCTACATCACTTCAAACAGCGGCCTTTTATTAATTAAGAATTGCTTGGGCAGGAAGTAAAAAAATGTGTGTGTATGTATGCATGTGTGTATGTACGTGGGCATGTATGTATTTATGTGTTTACGTGGGTATGTATGTATGTATGTATGTATGTATGTATGTGTGTATGTGTGTGTATGTATGTATTACGTGTGTGTATGTGTTTGTATGTATTTATGTGCGTGTATGTATGTATGTATATATGTATGTATGAATGTATAGATGTGTGTATGTATGAATGTGTTTGTATGTAATCATGTGCGTGTAATCATGTATATATATATATATATATATATATATATATATATACATGAAACGTCCGATAGAATAAGTTCAGCGGTCGATTTGTTCGACAAAAGGCGGTTCTCCAGCATGGCCGCTGTCAAATGACTGAAAGAAATAAAAGAATGTGTGCGTGTGTATATATATATATATATATATATATATATATATATATATATATATATATATATATATATATATATATATATATATATATACACACACACACATACATGTACGCGTATTTTTTCAATGTGTACAAATAACACGGAAAAAAAATAATAAATAGTTACCAGGGTGGCAAAAATTCACATAAGTGCCAATATAAAAAAACAAAAATTTATAGTTCTTAAATTTGACACCTAAATGGAGGCTGATTCGCTGGTGTAAAGTTAACACACTTAGTCGCGTTAACGAAGGGATGTGGGTTCGATTCCCACACGGATAGAAAAGCCATTTTTTTTTCTGTGGAGGGCCCTTTATATGCCCCTTTATTAGACTATTTTCCTTAGTCATTACACGTTGATCGCTTTAAACTTATATAAAAATACAATTACTATATATGTACATGTATATATATTTATATATACATACACACAAGCATATATAAATATATGTACGTACATTCATGTATGTGTTGCGTGTGCGTGAGTGTCTGTGTGAAGTGACTATATATTTTGCAGTAACTGACCTACTTCCTGATTAATTTGTCCCTAGTTTCACCAACTTTGAAACTGATCTGCTTGAGTCGCTGATACGTGTAATCCAATTAAACAAGAACAACAACAACATCAGCAACAACGACAACAACAACAACAACAGCAATAATAATAATGAAGTGGAGGCTGTCGAATTCCGATCGAGAGTGTCTGTAAATTGAAATGAAAACCCGAAACACCAAAACGTGAATGAATAACAAGAAAAAAAAAAAAAAATCGCAAGCCCTAACCAAGGAGGAAGTCTTTGCGTTGGCGTTCGACCTGAAAGTTATAGTAACCAAATTCTACCTCAGATCGCACCCTACCATCTTAAAAAAAAAAAAGGAGACGTTTGAAAATGTTGTCTTGGGTTCCCTGAACATATGAAAAAAAAAAAAAAGAAAACGAGAGGGTCACGGCCAGAATTCACTGTATCAATGGTCTGTTTAGACATGAGGTACAAACATCAACAACGCAAAATTTCAAGGAACTGGGTTTACATTTTCTTTGCCATTTTTATTGTTCCTTCATTGCCTTTCATCCTTTATGGGTCGATGAAATATATACCAGTCGGGGTCGATGTAATCGACTTGACCCCTTCACCAGAAGAATTTCAGGCCTTGTCCCTATGATAGAAAACATTAATTTCTACCTGTATTTATTAAATAAAACCCTCGAGTCAATAAATTAAGTACCAGTTCCGTACTGAGGTCGATCTAATCGACTGGCCCTTTCCCCCAAATTTCGGGCCTTTCAAACGTCTCTCTGTCCCTCCCTCCCTCCCTCCCTCCCTCTCTCTCTCACACAAACACGCGCGCACACACACACACACGTATACAGAACATAGAACTCTATTCCCTTCTAAGACAAATAAGCGGAAAATAATTCAACAATGAAAATCAGTCTTAAATTCCTTTCCAAACCAAATAAATCCCAAAAATCTAAAAAAAAAAAAAAAATTTTAATCGAACCCCCCCACCAAAAAAAAATTAAAATTTATATACAAAAAAAGTGTCTGCGATGGAAGTTTATTGGCCAAAAGACTTTTATGGTATACCGGAAGACGTTTTTGACATTCCGGAAGCTAATGTAAGAAGACTACACCTCAGTCCCATTTCATAACCTTTTGCCGTTCTAGACTTTCACACTCTCTTCTCTCTCTTCCTTTCTCTCTCTTTTCTCCCCCTTTCTCTCTGTTTATCTATTTATCTATCTATCTATCTATCTATCTTTCTCTCTCGTTCTATCTATTCTATCTTTTTGTCTTTCTTTCTCCAACATCCTATACCTCTCACTCTCTCTCTCACTCTCTTTCTCTCTCTCTCACTCTCTCTCTCTCTCTCTCACTCTCTTTCTTTCTCTCTCACTCTCTTTCTCTCTCTCTTCCTCATTCTGTTTCTGTCTTTCTTTCCCATTGCCCTACCTCCATCTTTCTCTTTCCTCTCCGCTCCCTAAATCATTTTCTACACCAACTTCTGACCAAACAAGGATGGTTGCTTAGACCAATCCTTCCCTTTGTCGTGAAAGAAGACATCCACCTGGTGATGAATAATCGCCAACGCGGAATTAGCTGCTTCACACACACACATCAACATATCTTTCGGCCCGTTTACACCATCACCACCTGCTCCAGGCACGGTAGGCCTAACAGGCTTTTTGGTTTAATCACACTTCCTGCTTCTTCTATATCTTTTACCATTTTTTCAGAGAAGGCTTTTCGCCTGTCTTCCTTTACTCTTCTTTCTTTCTTTAGAATTTTTAATCGTAAGCGCATGTATGGTTGTATGGCTGGATAAGAAGCTTGCTTTGCAGCCACATAGCTTTTGGGGTCAGCCCCACGGCCCTTGACCTTCGGCAAGTATTTTCTGCTATGGCGTTGGGCCCCGACATTGCTTTATTCTTTCATTTGTTTACCTGTTTCAGTCATGTTGACTGCGGCCATACTGTAGCACCACCTTTTAGCCGAACAAATCGACCCCAGGACTTACACTTTGTCAGCCTAGTACTTATATTATCGGCCTCTTTTGCCGAGTCGCTAAGTTACAAGGACGTCAACACACCAGCATCGGTTGTC
>NC_142949.1:35315065-35317565 GCF_046866305.1 Octopus bimaculoides | reverse complement strand
CAGAAGCTGTAGGTGTTGTTGTTGTTGTTGTTGTTGTTGTTGTAGCTGTCGTCGTCGTCGTCGTTGTAATAGCAACGTAGGTACCTGGCAAATCCATCACGGGTACGCACATCCACCCCGGTTCCACCCTATTGTGATATGTAAACAGCGAAAGTAATTGACTGGCATCTCCGCGTGCATGTATATATATCTGTATGTATGTATGTATGTATGTATGTATGTATGTGTGTGTGTGTGTGTATGTATGTATGTGTGTGTATGCATGAATTATGTAATGAGCATGTTTGCGTATGTGTATGACAGTGCGTGTGCGTGCGCGTATGTTTATATATGCGTGCGTACTTATGTATATGTTTGCGTATATATATATATACATGTGTGTGTGTCTGTGTGTGCGTGTGTGTGTGAGCGTGTGTTTATATGTGTCAGTGTGTGTATCCATGTGTGTACCCACGCCAGTTTCATTTAAATACCTATTATATTCTGTTATCTAGGGGCCACGCCAAGATACCCGTAATTCGATCATCACCACCACCACCACCACCACCACCACTACCTTCATCGTCTGGAGCCATCGTTCAATCTTCTACTCACACTACCACCACTACTATCACTATTGCCACCACCATTACCAACACCATCACTTAATTCTCCATTTCCAACACCACTACCACCACCAATACTATCATCTAACTCTCTACTCCCACCATCACCACCACCACCACCACTCTCTCCAGCACTACCACCAAACTCTTCTCTCCTACCACTATCAGCATCCACCACCACCACCACCACCACATCCACTGTCACAAAAGCCTATCTACAATATCTTCGCACTAACTCAGTGTTTTCTCTCAAAGAAGGTGGGGCGGAGAAATTGTCATGTTTGATAAAAACTAAAATGGTTTTTAAACTTTATAAATTGGCCCAACAGCATGGCGAAAGGTACAAACCATTATTTTCTTTTTCTCGTGAATACTGATGGATGGGCAAAATATTTCATTAATATAGGTTTATTATTATTATTATCATTATTATTATTATTATTATTATTATTATTATTATTATTATTATTATTATTATTATTGCTTGCTGATGAATGTGCTTTGATTTCTCACAAATTTGAGGGAATTCAGGAAACGGTCGGCAGGTTTCCTACGGCTGCTCGTGCATTGGACAGACTATAAGCACCAAAATGACCAAGGCCCGTTACAAGACATACTCAAGACTCAGACTTGTTGATAGACAACAAGCCATTCAGATGGCTCGGGTCATTTAAATATCTTGGAAGTACAGTAAACTTAAAAAGTACTCTTGATGAAGGAATTAATGTAAGAACAGCTAAGGCCACAAGAGCTTTTGGAAGCCTTTCCCATCGTTTGTGGAATGAACACAATATCAGTTTGAAAACTAAAATAAGTGTATACAAATCATGTATACACTTGTATACACTTTTGTATGGGGCAGAAGCATGGACTCCCTACTGCAGACATATAAAGAAACCTGAAACTTTCCACACGTGCTTCTTTGCGCAATATTTGCAACATAAAATGGCAAGATAAGATATCTAATGCCAAAACCTTCGAAAAATGTAATATCTCCAGTATCCAAAGAATGCCGATAAGAATTCGGTGCAGATGGGTAGAACATGTTTGAATGGAAAATGACCGCGTTGCGAAAATTCTTCTGTGTGGCCAACAAGAGGAAGAATATTGCGCAAAGGAAGACCTGTCCTTAGGTATGAGGGTAAGCTGAAGCAGTGATCAAAATCTCTAAAGCTTAACCGGACATCTTGGGAAAGTCATTGCCTAGATCGATCTGCATGGTGTAAGATGTGACATGATGCATCCAAACAATTTGAGTTGCAGAAAAAGAACAACAGAAGAACTATATCCCGCAACCAAAAGACACACTTGCCCAATTCCAGGCAAAATCAAAATCATCAGTGTCCCCCATTGCGACTTCATAGCAAAATCCATTCCTGGACCGAAACTACACTCACGCATCCATCGCGAATAGATCCAGCTTATCAGTGTTTTTCTTTCTTTCTATTACTCTCTTTAACTTTAAGTCCTCTCCTTCAAACACACAAATGTCGAAACCGACGGCAGAGACCATCATCATCATCATCATTAAGGTGGCGAGCTGGAAGAATCGTTAGCACGCCGGCCAAAATGCTTTGCGGTATTTCGTTCATCTTTACCTTCTCAGTTCAAATTCCGCCGAGGTCGGCTTTGCTTTTCATCTCTTCGGGGTCGATAAATTAAGTACACCAGAGTCAATGTAATCGACTAGTCCCCTCCCTCAAAATTTCAGCACACCATACAAAATGTTTAGTACCATTTCTTTCGGCTTTACGCTAAAATTCCGCCGAGGTACTTTGCTTTTCATCCTTTCGGAACTGACAAAATAAGTACCAGTTGAATAATGGGGTCGATATAATCGACTCCTTCACTTTAGAAGCGTATCTTATCCCGCATAACGCCATCATCAAATATTG
>NC_142949.1:35307565-35312565 GCF_046866305.1 Octopus bimaculoides | reverse complement strand
GTTCTGGGTTCAATCCCACTGCGTAGCACCTTGGGCAAGTGTCTTCTAATATAGCCTTGTGAGTGGATTTGGTAGATGGAAACTGAAAGAAGCCCGTCGTATATATGTATATATATATAAGTCCAGGGGTCGATTTGCTCGACTAAAGGCGGTGCTCCAGCATGGCCGCAGTCAAATGACTGAAACAAGTAAAAGAGTAAAAGAGTAATATATATATATATATATATATATATATATATTATCTCTTCTCAACTAAACGCTTGCATATCATTCCTTCACTTTATTCAATTTCTAATTCACAAATTTAAGACAAAATTCTAAAAATATAAAAACCTGCCATATTTTCCCTTTCACGAGGAGCTCGAGGCACTGAAATATTTCACTCCCCATGGCACACTTCCCCCAAACTCTTCGATTGGTTAATTTTGCTGAAACAAGCCAGCACCACTCTTCCCGAGTTTCACCATATTATCAAAACAGAAAAAAATTACAGATAAATATACATACTCATACCCTTCTGTTTAGTCTCGATGTGAACCGGGCCGACGAGAGCCTTTTCGGCAGACCATAGATATGCATATATATATATATATATATATATATATATATATATATATATATATATATATATATATATATATATATGATGCTATATGTGTGTATGTATGTACACGGTTATATCCATGATTTTCTTCAACCCTACCCTGCATTTAGCACTCGAACTATAACCATATGCTGAATTCATATATATATATATATATATATATATATATATATATATATATATATATATTATACACACATATAAATGTGCATATACATATATATAGACACACACACACATATATATATATACATACATATACACATTCACACACGCATATATATATTATATGTTTGATATATAATATATAAATATATAAATATATTCACACACACAGATATATACATATATTTATATATACACACACAAACGTACATATTTATTGTGTGCGTGCGCATGTGTGTGTGCGCATGTGTGTGTGCGCATGTGTGTGTGCGCGTACGTGTAAATTAATAGTTGAATTTAAACTGCAAGGTATCCGTTACAGCTTTTACAATGCCATGCAATTTTATCCTTGCAGTGAATAAACATTCAAAATGTCTGCAGCACAGGTTTTATCTCATGTAAGCATAAAGAAGGATTGGTCTGATTTCTGCGTGTGTGTGTGTGTGTGTGTGTGTGTATGTGTGTGTGTGTGTGTGTGTGTGTGCGTGGTTGTTTGTTGGTGTCAGTGTTTGCGCATATTCGTCTGTGTGTACGTACGTATGTATGTGCGTATATTTGTGCATACGTATGCATGTAAATTTATTGAAGGTTATTTCGTGTTTTTAATTTTGACACGAGAAAGTAATTTAAACGAACTATTTTAATTCGCCACACCACATGACCCTTTTAACACGATTTTCGGCCAATCGCGACAAACTAATTTATATAGAACATTTGTTAATTTTGGCGCGTTAATCTTATGTCGTATTAGAAGTTTTGTGATCCGATTCGAGATAAGAAAATAAGTCGCGTATTTCCACATTTTGTCCGAGATCGTTCCAGTGCAGACCGACAATATGTCCGAGATCGTTCCAGTGCAGACCGACAATATGTCCGACTGCGAAAAGAGTAAAGACTTTCTCTCTTATACACGGTCCCTTTCACACACACACACACACACACACACACACACACACACACACACACACACACACACACAAACGCACGCACCCTCATATACGTGCGTGTTCGTAGATACATGAAACAACATGCATTCTCATAATTCTTGCCGGCTTTATTTAAAAAACAAACCTTGGACTTGAGAGGGTGTGTCATTGATGGCGTTGCGAAAGGCAACGACGAAAGGATTTTCATGAACTTCACTGATTCATTCACTGACCAAAAGATTAATGAAAAATCGATTAGTTAATCGGTTAAGCAAATAAAATTAAAGACGTGGAATACAATCAGTGCGTGTGTATATTATTGGCATTATGACCCTCCCGTGAAGCAGCAAAACTTTACCTCAGATACTTTTTCTGTATTTCCATGGAAATCTTTACTTTACTATAATTATCCACTACAATTAATTTATTTCAGCATGATATTCTGTTTTGTTTGTGAAATTTGTGTTTTTGCAGTCACGTGTATGCAGTAATCTGCGATGTTGTCATGGACAGGAACAAAGAGCCGACGTGATATTTTGTGTTAAATTTGAGAAGTCTGCTACAGGGCCATTGAGCATGCTTTGGCAAGCTTACGGTGACGAAGTAATGGATCGTGTGCAATGCTTCGAGAGGCACGGGCGATTCAAAAGCGAAGAACGTCTCTGGAAGACGATGAGCAAACTGGAAGGCCTGCCACGAGCCTCATCCACGAAAATGTGGAGAAAATTCCTCCACTTGTGCATGAGGATTATCAGAGGACAATCAAAGACGTTGCTGATGTTGTTGGTCAGTCGTATGAGTCCGTGTAGGCAATCCTAATGTCTGAATTGAACTTGCGGCGTGTCTCAATCTCAATCGCAGGATAATGCTAATAAACTACCCCTATTTTGCAGAAAAAAGTGTAGGCAGTTAGCTATCCTGCGATTGAGAATTTAAAATCACTTCCTTAACTTTCTAAGACTCTCAACGCTTCTATAAAAGCAAACTTCGTTTGTTTGTTTGTTTACGTTTATCGTAATTTGAATTTAACATTATATAATATTCGCCGAGGTCGATTTTGCCTTTAATCCTTTCGGGGTTGATAAATTAAGTACCAGTTGCATACTGGGGTCGATCTAATCGACTGGCCCCCTCCCCCAAAATTTCGAGCCTTGTACCTAGAGTAGAAAAAGAATTTATATATATATATATATATATATATATATATATATATATATATATATATATATATATCCATTGTCTCCGTCTGGTACCAACACAAACTGTCCCACTTTCTCCAAGACCTGTTCGACTGTTGCCTTTTAATTCTGACACCATTTTCCATATCACCACATGTTTTGGCTGTCATTGTCTCTTACTGCACTTTTTCATTCCTGCCACTGTTCTTTCAACTGCCAATTCCATTGTTGTTGTTGTTGTTGTTGTTGTTGTTATCGCTTTCCTTGTTCTTGTTCTTCTTCTTCGTGTACTTATTGCCACTTCTGGTCCTATTGCCGTTGTTACACTTGCAAATGATCTTATGTGTCATACATTATTGTCAACGGTAACACAATGACAAAACATTATTTAATTCACTTGCCTCTGTGTTCTAGATGTTTGGCTGTTGCTGTTGTTGTTGTTGCTGCTGTCGTCGGTGGCGTTCATAGGGTGTTTTCCGTGGTGGTTGTCATAAAGGGGTTGGGGTGGCGGCGGTCATGAGAGAAAAAGTTTCAGTTCATTTTTTCAATTTCTATCTAATTTTTTTTTATTAATTTTAGTAATTGTTTTGCAATTGCATTTATTATTCTTGTTGTTGTTGTGGTGGTGTTAATTTTGTTGATGTAAGGCATTTACTGTAAATATATAGCGCACAACACGTGTGTGTGTATATCTCTCTCGCACACACACCCAATGTTGTATATATGAATGCGTGTGTGTGTGGAGGGGTATATACACGTGTATGTATAAATATCTATGTATATGTATATATATATATATATATATATATATATATATATATATATATATATATATATGTATATATATATATATATATATATATATATATATATATATATATATATATATATATACATGCATATATACAAACAAGTATATATACAAACATATGCGTATTTATATGTATGCGTATATAAATATATAAATATCAGCAGCAGCAAATAAACATACATAAATATGTGTGTGTGCATGTGTGTTTCGGGATGCCTATGTATGTGGGGGGGGGGTATGTGTGTGTGTGTGTGTGTGTGTGTGTGTGTGTGTGTGTGTGTGTGTGTGTGTGTGACTTTCTCTCAGTTGCTCACAAGCCAAAAGGAGTTCGTTTAAAAGAGAAATTTATCAAAGCTTCCAAATATGGTCGAATAAGATATTATCATTTCATTTTTTTCGTACCTTAAGATTAAACTTTGTCGTTTAATGGAATAAGAAAAATGTTGGTCTATTGTAGCATTGGATTCAAATTTTGTCTCAAAGTCAGCAATTTCGGGTAAGGGGTGGGTGGGATGAGTCGATTACATCGCCCCCAATCTTCAAATGCTACTTTTTCATCGATGCCGAAGGGACGAAAGGCAAAGTCGATCCAGGCGGCATTTGAATTCAGAAGATGGATGAAAGGCAGAGTGGGCCTTGGAGGCATTTGAACACCGGAAGGATGAAAGGTAACGTCAACTCTGCGGAATTTGAACTCAGAACGTAAAGGCAGACGAAATATCGCTAACCATTTTTGCCCGGTGCCTTAACAATTCTGCCATTTCGCCGCCTTAGTCTATTGAATAACTTTTTTTCTTTCAATGGAAATCTTATATGAGAATTTGAGTTTATAGTAGAAATGTACGGAAATAAATTTTGATAGAGCAAAATGTTAAACGCACAGGATAATGTTTTTAAGATGTGAGATTAAAAAATGTGGCCTTATCTTTACTTCTTGGCAGTCTGATTTCATTCATTCAAATGTCTAGTTACTTATTTACTTATTTATTTTTTGCTGAAGAAATCCGTTTTTTTTTTTCTGTTTTTCAACTACTTTCAACTTACCCAACTTTTTTTTTCCATCAGCCATAGTATATTTAGAGGTACACTATCTAATGAAGACGCATATGTAAACGGTTGAGAAGCGTTCGATGCATGATAACGGTTTCAAATTTTGGCACAAGGCCAGCAGTAGGGGAGAGAGGTCGGGAAAGTCGGTTACATCGGTCCTCCAGTGATCAACGGACGAAAGGTAAAGCCGACCTCTGTTGCATTTGAACTCAGAAGGTAAAGACGGACGAAGTACCGCTAAGCATTTTGCCTGGTGCTCTAATGAT
>NC_142949.1:35277565-35302565 GCF_046866305.1 Octopus bimaculoides | reverse complement strand
GACATCTCGTGCATCTTCCACAAGTTCTGTGGAAGACATACGAGATGTCGAAATATAACAGTCACACACTTCTTATTGTTTGTTTACTTTCTGGAGGAGTAACATGAATCCTTTATATAATAATAATAATAATAATAATAATAATAATGATTTCAAATTTTTGCCACAAGGGCAACATGGGTGGGAGGGGATTAAGTCGATCACGTCGACCCCAATGTTACACCGGTACTTAATTTATCGACCCCGAAGGAATGAAAGGAAAGTCGACCTCGGCGGAATTTGATCTCAGAACGTGAAGACGGACGAAATACTGCTCAGCTTCTAGTCCGGCGTGCTAACGATTGCGCCGGCTTCACTGTACTCTATGTACAAGGTCTCGTTAATTATTCGTATCTCACGATATCACCTAGAATGCAATATAAGTGCGTATCAGAGATCTACTGTGGGATAAGTTTGATCTAAGCCATCTGTTTCCGCTTTACAGCGATTGCGGAGTGTTGCAGCGGGTGGGTGTGGCTGCAGAGAAACGGGTGGTTGTGTGGTGGTAGTGGTAGCGGCTGTTGTAATGGTGGTGGTGGCTGTTGTAATGGTGGTGGTATTTAATCACTTTGATATCAGAATAACCTTAATTAAGAACACAGAATTGCTCTAAAAACTTTGTCTTAATTTCATGTGTTATAGTAGTCAGTCGGCCTTGTAAAGACTTGTAAACATTGGAACGTATTACGTCAATGGAGTCATATCCGGTTTCGGTGTTTCACCAGTGTGCAGTGCAGATTCTTTCTGCATGTGTGCATGTGTATACGTGAATGTGTGTAGTGTGTAGTGTGTAATGTGTGTGTGTGTGTGTGGTGGAGGGTGTGCTGTTGCATTTGTTGTTGCTGTTGTGGTGGTTGTTTGCCTTTTGCTACATTGCACTTGCAGCTGATGCTTTCCGTGCTAATACAGTAGTTGTTGTTATTGACGATGTTGATGATGATGATGGTGGTGGTGGTTGTGGTAGTGGTGGTGATGGTAGCGGTGGTGGTGGTGATTATGGTGATTGTGATGGTGGCGACTTGGTGATGGTAACGATGTTGAGAAGGATGATGATGATGATGATGACAATGACGATGACAAAGACGACGATGATGATGGTGATGGTGGTGAGAAAGATAATGGTGATGGATTTGGCTGTGATTGTGGTGGTGGCGGTGTGATGATGTTGATGGTGGTGGTAATGATGATGATGGTAGTGGTGAAGGTGATGGTAGCAGTAATGGTGGTGGTGGTGGTAATGATGATGATGGTAGTGGTGAAGGTGATGGTAGCAGTAGTGGTGGTGGTGGTGGTAGCAATAGCGGTGGTGGTGGTGGTGGTGGTGATATACGCACAACCGTATAATATTCTTTCCAGGAAATGCAAATCCTAATCCGAGGAATCCCTGTCTATTTTGTGGACCAATGAGATCATTACTGGGATTTCTGAAAGACTGTCAAGATGCTTACATGCTTATAAATACACTTTCTCGTATCTTTCGCACAAGGCAGTGAGGATAAATTTGAGTAACAGTCAACCAAATTAATAACCATAATTTACCTTACAGAATAAACAAACTGTAACCTCCCCATTCTTATAAACGCTGGGTGAGCGTATGTGCGCCAAATCACACTTGTGCGTATACTTATATCTTCGACTAAGTTTGTAACAGTGAGCGTACGTGCGCCATACAACCTAAGCGAGGGCGCTTATACATCCATATCTGTTAACGGTTATATTTAACATTATTTTCGCTGTATTCTGCATTTGATTCTTTTTGTATCTGATTTTTATTGATCTTTTATAATAATTAAGCTGTATCCCTTAGAGTTGCTGCTTTCGTATACACATACCGAGAAGAAAACTTGCGGAATAGACTTTATTTTAACGAGATGCATCTTGTAATCACTTGAAGAAACACATCATTGCCGACGGATACTCCTAAACCACTTGGTCAGAATCCCACCCGTGAGGGATCGATGCTAGAAGGGTTGAAACAATAGTGATCAATAAACATTCTCGTATCTTCCATCTGCTGTCTGTCTCATTATATATCGACCAAAGGATTAATAGGAGAGATAATATATATCTACATTATGTTACACACACACGCACACACACACTCGTGAAATGTACGTGTGCGTTTACGTGCGTGAACGAGGGTGTAGATTGTCCTTGGCTAAACAAATATCGTTCTGACGAAGATTAAGTAGGGTACGGGATTTTGTTCCGTGCGTGTTCTATTCCTTACGGTGATACTAATCGACAAAATATGTATCTGAGTAAATACTGATGAACCTTATAATTGACTAAAACCTTTCACAACGGTGTTCCTGTATGGCCGTGACCCGCTACTATTCTGTGGTTTTTTTTAGGGGTTAGGTGTAACAAATGCCAAATCGAATGAGTCGTTAGCTTACAAAAATAAAGATTTGGCTGCTATTTCTCTCAGGCTGGGAGACTGCGTAGAGACAGTTGGTGGCTATTCTTGTAGTAGTAGTAGTAGTAGTAGTAGTAGTAGTAGTAGTAGTAGTAGTAGCAGCAGCAGTAGCAGTAGTAGTAGTTGTTATAGTAGTAGTAATAGTAGTAATGAATTATGCAAGCGAGTGTGATGTCGGTGGCGCTGACGTCGACGTCGGTGGGGGCGGGGGAGACGGGGACGAGACGGGGACGAGACGGGGACGAGACGGGAAGGACACGATGTTGTTGAAGGAAGAGAGAGAGAAAAAGAGAGGTTGAAATTGAGTAACTTGGACTATGTAACATGAAACCGGAAGTACTCCACACACACACACACACACACACACACACGCACGCATACGCACATTAACACAAACTAACACACATTAACACATACCAATTCCAAAACATCCAACACACACACTCACACCCACACCCGCTTCAGTACTCTTCCGTCGTCTCTCTCCGCCACCCGACCACCCGACGAAATTAGCTCAGGAAGAATGAACCCCACCCCCGCCATCACCATCACCACCAACAAGGCTATCCACCCATGCTCCATGACTATCCACCCGTTTACCACCAGCATTCTACCCCTTTCTACTGAGATATTTACCTACCCTGGCTGCTACCCTGTACACATACCCAAGAAAATGTACGAATACAAACCTTTTGAAGCTGAGAACAAAAGTATTTCGGCAGAAATACCTCAACCAATACTTGTCATGTGTGTGTGTGTGTGAGAGTGATGTGTGTGTGTGTATGTATATACATACATATATGTACGTGTATATTTATATATATATACATACAAATATGTACGTGTGTATATATATATATATATATATATATATATACATGTCTGTGTTTGTGTGAGTGATGTGTGTGTGTGTATACACACACACATACATATGTATACAAGCATGTATATGTACAAATACATAGATTTATGGAGGGATGCATGTGCATATTAATGAATGAATATATGTGTGTGCGTATATATATATATATATATATATATATATATATACATATATATATATATATATCCAGAGACATGTCTCTGAGTCTTTGGTCCACACACATAGACACATAGACACATTGTGTATGAGTGTGTGCGTGTGTTTGTGTATAGAGAGATTATATAATTACACACATACACACACACTCATACACAATGTATATATGTGTGTGTGTGTGTGTATGTGGGTGGGTGTTTGTGTGTGTGTGAGCGGCAATAGAGGACAGGGTGAAAGAGAACGTGTGGTAATATGTGCCGAAAGTACTTTAGAATTCCAAAGACTCGTGCCAGTCATAATAATCGTTTTGCTATGGCACCTGGCTACTTAACATGTTGTTCACAGTGAAAAAAAGAAAAAATGCCATCAGTTTAGCTGGGTAAAGCCCACCCCACTTTTTTTTTTGACGCCTACACCTTGTATTATAGCCACCAACACCCACAACCATTGTTGCCCACCGCCACCACTACCACCACCGCCATTACTACTTTCATGTGGTCGCTCGCCCTACCAGAAAGAGCAGGTGGGGGAGGGGTTGTCTCAAATCACATTTTACTATCTTGAAACAAAATGAGAGGACATATTGGATAAAATAGTTTGTGTGTGAAAGTATGGGATGGTCGTGACTGGAATGCCTTTCATCATAAGTACTGGATCAGAAATGACTCAAGACCAAACAAGAATAACAGTAATAATAACACGCGGATGAAGAAATTCTTATTTGTATATCTGTGTGCGTGTGTGTGTATGTGCGTGTGTGTGTATGTGCGTGTGTGTGCGTGCGTGTGTGTATGTGCGTGTGTGTATGTGTGACTGTGTGCGTGTGTGTGCATGTATGTGTCTGTGTCTATATGTGTCCCCACAACACCACTTGACAACTTCTACCAATTCTACCAACTTTCCGCGGTCACGTGCCATTTATCATCCCAACTTACTGATATCAATGGAGAAAACTAAAATACTTCCATAATTGTTTTTAAGAAAACAAGCTTAATGGAATAGATTTCACCAAGAAGCAGAATCAAAAGATTTCAGAAAGGGACAACTCTTTAACCATCGAAAAAAAAAAATCCTACAATGCATCATAAAAAATACAATCTTAATTAAACATCAGAAATATCCAACATCGTAGAATAAAAAAAAAAACCCGAGACTTCGAACACAATACTGCGAAACCTCACACAACTGAAATAAAACTCAACATCAATGAACTAAACAAGGAAATAGTAGCAAAAATAAACCACAGAAAAAACAGAAAACTGGTAAACATTTGTATATCCAACATAAAGTGTGGAAAAAAACAACTACCAGTAAAACTGTATATAGAGTAATTAACAATACCAACAGCAACAACGTTCGGACCACACCCTTCTTCTCAGAGAACATCAAATCTCATCAACAACACGAAAGCATCTTATACAAGCCGCCATCACACTCAACAACGTAAATATATGCCACACACGCAGAAAGACAGAAAAATGTTTTTAAAAAACCAGGAGTTACATGTAAGTTTTTCTACAATATTCACAACATAATAAATTTACTTTACTTTGGCCAAGCTTGCAACCGGTCCTCGATTGTATTTTTTCGATTGCCAAACATCTCGATACATCATCGCTACCTTCGGCTCGTCGGTAGAATCCAATCCAATGTCCTCCTTCAGGATGTCGGTAAACGACACAGATTCACAGGAACTATGCACTGTTATAAGGAGTCACTGACCAAGGCGCAAGAACTTGCTGAAGTCAACGGCCTTGTGTTCGAGGCCAACGCGTGTCTCAGGTAGAGGAATACCGTTGTGGCTAACAGCTTGGAAAAGAATGGGCGCCGCCAAGCTAACTTGCCCGTAGTATATTCATGATGATGAGAACCAGTCCAGGAGTCACACCTGATCGGTCGTCGCCGGGTTAACATCAAGGAGTGGACAAGCCTCTATTTCGCCGACTCACAGAAGGTAGCAGAAGACCGAGAGAGGAGTGGTGAAATCTGGTTGCGACGTCATCAACGAATGCCCCAACGACCACGCGACCAAGAGACAGGAAGGAAGGAAGGAAGGACGCTGTTACAGCGAAAAACCGCTTTGCTTCATTGCAGGATTGCTCTGAAACAATAACTAGCATTTGACCACGACAAATAATAAAGAAACTGTCATACAGTTGGAAATGCCTGAGAAAGTTAGTGAGGCTTTTGCACCCCACTTTCCAATCCTACATAATCTTTGCTTGTGTCCAGTAATAATAAGGTTGCAGAAATTAGAATTGACATAAAATTGGAACTTGATTAGATCTTGAGATTGGTACTTAGGTGTTAAGTATCGTGGAGAGAGACCCTGTGAGATCTTTGACGAGAGGTTGCAGTCCGCTCTAACAGAATTGACCGGAGCAATTACGATCGAGAGCTCTGAGAAGTAAAATGGAAATAATGATAATGATTATTGGTTCAAATTTGGCGACATGGCCAACCAATTTAGTGTGTGAGGATAAGTTGATTACATCGATCCCAGCACTTGATTGATACTTTATTTTATCGACCTTGAAAGGATGAAATGCATAGGTGGCCGACATCGGCGGGATTTAAACTCAGTAAAGAGCTGGAAGAAATGCCACTAAACATTCTGATACCAATTCTACCAGCTCTTTACCTTAATTGTTTAAAGTTTTGGCACAAGACCAGCAACGTTAGAGGAAAGAGGTTAACCGACGGAAGGATGAAAGGCAAGGCTGACCTCGGTGGGATTTGAACTCGGAACATAAATGGCCGGAAGAAATTTAGTTAAGCACTTTGTCCGACCCCGTTCACGATTCTGCCAGCCAGTTCACTGCTGAACACGAGAAGGAGACGGGGAATGGAAAACAAGAGGAAGTAGAACAAGGAGATGAATCTATGTTGATGCCGGGATTCTTCGGTAGGTAAGGTTTTGAGTTATAAAAAAATCTTAAATAAAATCAAAATGAAAGAAAAGAGACGTCGAAATTAGATAAATAGCAAATATGAAAGTTAAGCAGAATTTCAAGGCAGAGCGGAAGAAACAATTTACTTTGGGCAAGCGGCCATATTTGGCGGAAGTTTAACTAAAGCAGATGGCAGAGTAAAAAAAAAATCATACATACGCTTTACTTATATTCATGTATGCGTATGTACATACATACATACATACATACATACATACATACATACATACATATATGCATACATACATACATATATGCATACATACATACACACACATACACATACATATGATCGTACGTATATATGTTCGCATATGTCTGTGTCTTTCTCCCTCTCCCTTTACATACGCACATACATACATATATACATACAATACATACATACATACATACATACACACACACGATTTCCTTTCCGCCAACAATAAATAAATGAATGAATATAAGAATTAAGATAGAGACAAAACGTTTTCATTTTTTTTCCTTTCTTCAAAAGAAAAAACGTGTTAAACCTGTTGATGTAAAGAACAACAAGGTGATAATGCTAAGATGGCGGAAAATAGGAACATAAGAAGACGAATTAGAGATAAAGTGAGGAGGGTTTATAGGATTAAGATAATAAATTAATTGGTTAATAAAGAAGTCAAAAAAGATGTTTTAAATTCGAAAGAAAAGTGAAAAGTGTTTTAGTTGTATGTTTACCTTGAGTTGTTGTTGTAGAGGTTTCTCCTGTTGTTGTTGTCGTTGTTTTGTTGTTGTCGTTGTTTTGTTGTTGTTGTTGCTGTTCTTGTTCATGTTGTTTTTGTTGTTGTTGCTGTTGATGTTTTAGTTTAGCCTAGTCGGTATGGTGCTGCACAGACAGTCGTAAGGCCGAGTGTTGGATTCCTGAGCAGGTTCGCGAGTTGTGTTTTCTTGAGCAAGACACTCCATCTCACTGATGTATTTCTACCCAGTCCACCCTGCTGAAAGTGAGTACGAAGAAAGAAAGAAAGAAAGAAAGAAAGAAAGAAAGAAAGAAAGAAAGATACAAACAGAGAGAAATGGAGAGATAGATAAAGAGAAACATTAAAACATCTGATGTCAAATCAGAGCCGAATCAGCGACGCCGAATAGGCTGCGCCAAAACGTTTCATACCTTTTCTCCAGCAGTGACATCCAGGAGGTTTCGTTGAATTAAGGGTGGAAGGTGCTGTGAGGGTGTCTATGCTTGTGTACGACTCCACAGGTACTTAAAGCAATTTGCGAAACCATGGTAAAAACTGTCAAGTGATATTCGTTGGCAGGTGATGGCCATGGAGAGCCCAGGTCAACTCTGACCCTCGAAACCCATCATCAGCCTTTTTATCCAAATATTGTGTTCTTGGTTTTTTAAAAACTCTAATCGATTCATATAAGTAATATAAATCTATAACTATTTAACTGTAGTGCTATGCTGCCGGTCCGTATTGTGCTAGATCCAACCCTTATCCCTGTACCTGTCTATTTCCTCCATTACAAGGTGCTGACGAAACACCGGTGTTTCAAAGTTCCCCCGTGTCACTAAATCATGTTGTCTTTCATCTTTATTCTTCCCACCATCGCTTGATAACCGATGTTGGTGTGTTTACGTTCCCGTAAATTAGCGGTTCGTCAGAAGAGACTGATAGAATAAGCACCAGGCTTGCAAAGAATTAGTCTTGGAGTCGATTTCTTCGACAATAAGACGTGCTCCAGCATGGCTACAGTCAAATGACTGAAACGAGTAAAAAAATAAAAGAATGTGTATGTGTGTGGTGGGGGTTATATGTACATGTTTGTGAGAGAAGACGTGTAATACACTGGATAGCCTGATTGTGATCTACTTTGAGAGCGGTGTTCAAGCATGGCCATAACCAGTTGGTTTAACCTCGTTGAAGAGCGACAACAACAACAACAACAACAACAGCTGGAACAGCATTTAAAAAACAGCAAGTATTTTTCAAATTGCGTTAAAAGACTAGTCCTACTTTTTTAATTAAAGGAAAACAAACAACTATATGTAACAATAACAACTACTACTACTACTACTACTACTACTACTACTACTACTACTACTACAGCAACAATGATAACGATAATGCTAATAATAATAATATAATAATAATAATAATAATAATAATAATAATCTGTAACAGAAACATGAATCATAATGGAACCATCTATCTAATCTGTAAGAAATATACATACATAATGCTTATCCTCATCTCTCTGTTTATCTGTCTCTCTGTCTTTGTCTCTCTCTCTCTCTATCTCTCTCTCTCTCTCTCTCTCTCTCTCTCTCTCTGTATGTGTGTGTATGTATATATATATATATGTGGGTGAATGAATAGGTGGGTGGGTGTTTACGTGTGTATTTGTAGTACATCAGTGATACACTGTAGCGTGATAACGGTGAAGTTTCACTTATTTATCTCCTCTGTATATATGTGAGTATGAGTATATATGCTTATGTATGTATGTGTGAGTAAATATGCAAATATGCACACACACATATATACACATACGTGTATACATACGTATATACGTAGATTACATAAGCTTATATTGAGGTAAATAAGGAAACAACTTATACAACGAATCTATAATTTATACATTCACGCATATACATACATACATACATAACTGGCTCTCCGTCGGTTAGGGCGATGAGTGTTACTGTTGATCGTGTAAGTGGCTGAGTACTCCACAGATAAATGTTCTCTTAACGTAGTTCCCAGGGAGATTCAACGTGGCATGCAGAATGTGACAAGGCTGGCTCCTTTGAATTACTGGTACAACACATTATTGTCAGCTGAGCGGACTGAAACAACGTGGAAAAAAATGGTTTCTGGTTCGAAAACAGAACACGCCTCCAGGAATCTAACTCATAACCTTGCAATCGCTAGACGAAAGCCCTAACCACGAAGCCACGCGCCTTCACATATAGATAGATATATGCATATATATTAGCTTAGGCATTGTACTTTTGAGTTGTGTCCACATAGATAAAACAGTAGAATGAAGGGGTGTCTATTTACTTTTGAGCGATTTACAGAATATTTTTAAATGGAAATTTTTATCAAAAAATTGAGCTAGGGGTAGGTCTAAACAGCTGCAGAGTGTGTTCAACATACCTGGATTAGTCGAAGACTGGTACATTATTTTATCGACTTCAGTAGGATAACGAAATAAATTTGTTGATTTCAATGAGATACGAACTCAAAACGTAAAGAGCCGGAGCTAATACCGTAAACAATTTTGCCCAATGCTCTAACGGCTTCTGCCGGCGATAATCACAACGACGCCATTTTACTATCTTACAAAAAGAGATGTTACATCATTTGTCAGGGGATTTATTTTTAACTAATAGCCGTGTCAATTCTACGTTTAACTCACAAATTATATATAAATATTATATTCATGTTTGTACTACATGTGTGTTTGTGCGTGTCGGTATGCCAGCATTCGTGTGTCTGTGTATATCTGCATACGATTGTGGACGTCTTAGGAAGAGGAGAGGGGAGACAACTGATGTTTAGTTTTCTGATTTATTTATGCGCTTTGTTTGGGCCTTGTTATTGTTTTTGATGTAATAATGCTTTTGTTCTATTTGTTTTGTTTTTTTTATTAATATTCTTGTTCGTAATTGTTTTCTTTTCTTTCTGCTTGTAAACTCTAAAGCTGTATGTATGCATGTGTGTGTGTGTGTGTGTGTGTGTGTGTGTGTGTGTGTGTGTGTGTGTTATATGCGCGTGTTTCTGTTTTTTCCTCTCTGTTTCGTCATTTGTTTAACAAATCAAGCAAATTTGTACAAAGTTTGAGGCGAAGAAAAGGCAAAGTTAGTCTAAAGAGATTAAAGAAGAGACAACTGAAGCGAACTGAAGCGGCGGTCTTACGTAAACAAACAACAATTGTTGAAGCCATGAAGATGATAAAACATGAAAGAGGGAGCGAAAAAGAGAGGAGGGAAGGTTTATACACACACACACACACACGCACACACACACACGCACACACACACACACATACAGAGAGAAGGATAGACAGATAGACAGACGGATAGATAAATAGATGGATGCATCGTGGGATAGACAAAGAGAGACGGAGAGACAGACAGACAGACAGACAAATAGATAAACAGACAAAGAGAAGATGAATGTACAGAAAAGCAGATAGACATGCAGATAGATAGATAGATAGATAGATAGATAGATAGATAGATAGACAGACAGACAGACAGACAGACAGACAGACAGACAGACAGATAGATAGATAGATAGATAGATAGATAGATAGATAGATAGATAGATAGATTGGTAGATGAACGGCAGGGAGGGTACGGAGACATAAGAGAATGCAGATCAAAGCAAAAAAGATGTTTGAAAAGATCAAAAGATCTGTAGAAATAAGCAGCTACAATTTGACACGATGTCGCCAACAAAACGACTGCAGAATATGACGACAAAACAGATAGGTTACTATGGAGAGAGAGAGGGGGAGAGAGAGAGAGAGGGGGAGAGAGAGAGAGAGGGGGAGAGAGAGAGGGGGAGAGAGAGAGAGAGGGGGAGAGAGAGAGGGGGAGAGAGAGAGGGGGAGAGAGAGAGGGGGAGAGAGAGAGGGGGAGAGAGAGAGGGGGAGAGAGAGAGAGAGTCCATCATATATATATATTTGTATGTATGTATGTATGTATGTATGTATGCATGTGTATGTGTGTGTCTTCTGTGTATGTATGCCGCTATGAAGCTAGTGTTTCATGTTGATCACTTCCATGTATATTTTCGTCAGAAGATACTTGCATTCAGGTGAACATAAATTGTATCTGTTTCGGTGCATTATTTTAGTCTAAAAAAATTAAATATATATCTATTCCCACGCCACTGGTAGCCTTAAAGTGCTGGTCACAGAAAGACCTTATTTCCTTTACCCTACCTGATGAGAGATACAGTCCTCGAAACAAAACAAAAAAACTGTAGAAACATACACGCTGCGAGATATAGTGGTTCATATTTTCTTTATACTGTGTATTATAAATCGTGCCTTTCTATTTATGTTACCATTGACTAGACTTACTATTGTAGCTCCAAATAACCCATTATCTTTATAAACATGTGTTGAGCACTTTTGGTAAGAAATACGTCACTGACACTAATTATGATGTACCACGTGGAGTAAATGTGCGTTTTGTATACATACATTCATTATTCACGCGCACACACGCGCACACACACACTCACACACATATATGTACAAATATATATACATATACATATACATACGTATATGTGTGCGGATGTGTGTGTATATGCATGTATATGTATACATTAATAGATGTATGTATATGTGTGTGTAGATTGTTTATATATATATATATATATATATACACACACACACATAGTAACAATTCAGTGTACGTAATTATATATATTTACGCACTCTAATGTACAAATATTAACATATATGCAGGCACACAATTACACACAAACATAAACACACACATATATCTATAAATATACATATATTCATCCATCTGTCCGCCTCCTCACTCTCTCTCTCTCTCCTTTACTATGTTTATAGGCACATGTACATATATATATATATATATATATATATATATATATATATATATATATATATATATATATATATATATATATATACATACATATGTATGTATGTATATATATACTCATACATTTTGAGCCACACATGTAAATTATCACTAATTTGGCGGTGAGTAAAACGATAGTTTCAAAAAAAATTCGTATTGTTCAGGTTAATTTGGCAGAAGGAAAAAAAATTCGTTTTCTATTTTTTTTTTCATAAAATAAAGAAAGCTACCAAATACTGAGAAAGGTTCCAAGACATGAATGTATTCGAATGTGCATGTATGTCTTCATACATATATTTCTATTTATTTAACACACACACACACACACACACACATATATATATGCGTGTGTGTGTATATATATGCATATGTATGGCACCGTGGGCAAGTGTCTTCAGCTATAGTCTCGAGCCGACCAAAGCCTTGTAAGCGGATTTGGTAGACAGAAACTGAAAGAAGCCCGTTGTATATATGTGTGTGTGTGTTTATCCCCCCACCATCGCTCGACAACCGATGTTGGTGTGTTCACGTCCCCGTAACATAGCGGTTCGGCAAAAGAGAACGACTAGGTCAAATTGTTCGACTAAAGGCCGTGCTCCAGCATGGCCGCAGTCAAATGACTGACACAAATAAAAGGAATATATATATGCGTGTGCATATGCATGTATATATACATATACATACATACGTACACACACACACATACACATATATAAGCTTATATATATTTGAGTATATAGTAAGAATATATATGTAACTACATGCAGATATACCTATATGCAAAAAGTCATAGAAGGGCATCATATGGCATCATTAACGAGGGCGCAGCTGTGATATGTGCAAGTTTGTACCTTTTGTTTTATGTATGTCGTCTCATGCATATCTAGACGTGCTTATGTATACATAAATGATAAACCTCTGGAAAGTCTCACAGATTTTTACAGTTCCAATGATGGCTTGGATTTGTAGCCTTCGAATCAGCTTTCTCCTTTCTAGTTTTGAGAAACCTAGTTTCTCAAGATTGATATTTAGGCAGTGTGTGTTACATATATATGTGTGCGTGTTTGTGTGTGTGTGTCTGTGTTTGTGTTGTGAAGTGCCAGATATCTTCTTACAGAATATATAACAAAATGCATCAAATTTTATTCCTTTGAGGAAATCCCTATGTGGTTTTTCGACCTGCTAGAAATATCAGTCAAATCTTCCAGAAATCACACCTCACGGTCTATAAAAAAAGAAACAAACAAACGAAGGGAGAAAGAAAAGAGAGATCGGCCGAGGTAGTCCTAGATACGATTGGGAAGATAGGATGGTCATTGTTGGAATATCTTCTCAAACAAGGCTAACCTTGGGCTACAACAGCAACAATAACAACAGCAACCACAACAGCAACAACAACGAAACTCAATCAGAGTTTACTGGTGTATTAATAGCACTGTGACGATAAACTAGATAATAGGGTGAACTACATTTGGTGATGGTGGTGGTGGTTGTGGTGGTGGTGGTGGGGGTATCGACGGTGGTGGTGGTGGCTTTCTTGTTGCTTTGTTGTTGTTGTTGATGGTATTGGTATTAGTGATGATGGTGGTGATATTGATGGCGGTGGTGCCGGTCCTTTCTGTTGATGGTGGTGGTGGTGGTGGTGGTAGGGATTTTTATGTTGGACGAGGTGTTGTTATCGCTGTTGTTGTTATCGTTGTTGTTGTTGCTACTATTGTTGATGGTGGTGGGGGTGGGGGTGGGGGTGGGAGCACGAGTTTACTAAAACAATACGTCGTCTCGCCATTTTCTCTGCTTTATTTGGAATTTTTTTTTAATAAGTTCATTATTTTTCAAGAAGGTGGTGGGGGGGGAGGGGTATGGAATCGGACGCTTTCTTATTTACTCAACCTACTTTCTTTTGTTGTTTGTTATTGACGGAGGCGGCGGCGGTGATGTGAGAGTTTTGGTGGTAGTGGTGGTGGTTCTAGTGATGGTGGTGGTGGTGGTAGTGTGGTTATGGTGTTGTTGTTGTTGTTGTAGGTGGTGGTGGTGGTTGTGTTCTTGCCGTTGCTGATGGAGGTGGTTTTGGTGGCGGTGGTGGTAGTGTAGAGTTGGTGATGACGGTGGGGCGGTAGTGATGGCAGTGGCGGCAGTGGTGGTGCCGCTACTGTTGCTGGTGTAGAGTTGGTGATGATAGTGTGGTGGTGGTGGTGGTGGTGGTGGTGATGGCTGTGGCGGCGGCCGAGGTGGCGAAGGCGGTTGGGCGTGTGGGTTTGCAATTTATTTCTGTCATCTAATGGCTTTTAAAAATAAATGGAGATATTTTGTTGTTTGCGTTGCTTTCACTGCACAATCGAGCGTGACCCTGTGCATCTTGTGTGTGTATGTGTGTGCGCGCGCTATGTTTTGTTTTCTTTGTGTGTGTGTGTGTGTGTGTGTGTGTGTGTGTGTGTGTGTGTGTGTGTGTGTGTGTGTGTGTGCAGTACCTAGAGTACATATTGTATTGAAAATACTCCACGCAGTGCAGGTGTAGACTGTGATAGCACCATTTTTTTGTGTGCTGTGTATATATGTAAGTTCTGGTGTACTCTATGTAGATGTGTCTCATGAAAATCATTTAAACACAAACATATATGATAATGTTATTGTTACAGTACAATTCGGCTTGAGGCAGCACAGCTGATCTCAACAAAGATGAGTTAATCCCAATACAGCTAGCTCGGTTCAACACAAATCAGCACAACTCTGCTCAATGTAGGACAGCTGATCTCAGAACATCACTACTCAACACAGCACAGCTGTTCCAAGCACCGCTGATCTAAGCACAGCTCTGTATAACACAATACAACGCGGCTCAATGCAGCAGAGTTGACCCCAGTAAAGCTCATTTTAATACGTAAGAGCTCAGTTCAACATAGATTAGCACATCTCGGCTCAGTGAGGAACACCTAATCTCAGAATATCTCTACTCAACACAAGTACAGCTGGTCTAAGCACAGCTCTGTGTAACACAGTACAGCTCGGCTCAACGCAGCAGAGCTGACACCAGCACAGCTCAGTTTAACACATAAGAGCTTGCTTCAACACAGATTAACGCCTCAGTTCAATGTCAAACAGCTGATCTTAGAACAGTTCAGCTCGATTCAACGGATCAGCACACCTCAATTCAATGCTATACAGCTGATCTCAGAACAGCTCAACTCAAAATATCACCACTCGATTCAACAGATAAGCACACCTCAATTCAATGCTATACAGCTGATCTCAGAACAGCTCAACTCAAAATATCACCACTCGATTCAACAGATAAGCGCACCTCAACGCAATGCAATACAGCTGATCTCAGCACAGTTCTGTTCAACCGAACACAGCTCAGCTTTAAGAACATAACGGGGTCTGTCACAACTCCATTAAGACATTGTTCTGGAATATTTTCAGATCTTCTTCACCCAAAACCCCACCCCCTATACATGCTTCATTTTTTTTCTTCCTCCCTTTTTGGCAAGCACCCTGCCATTTATTTTACCTCTTTCCCAATCCACCATCTGCTACAGACATTTATATAAGAAATAAACATACAAGTAAATATAGAAATAAATGTCTAAAGATATACATAAAGCAATTTCTCAACCTTGATGTATTTTATTTTGCTTTATTTTATTTCCAATTGTTTTTTTCCTTTTTCCTTTTTGATTCTTCTTTTAATGGTGGAAGGTTCTAGGATCAAGATGTTGTTTTATGAAGTTACCATTGTGAGAAAGACAAAGCTTTCCGTTTTTCTGTAATCACTGTAATTTGTTTTCGTAGGGCAGGGGGGAGGAGGTGGGGAAGCATTTATTTTTGTTTGTTTTTCTTTTAGTTTGTCTCTTATCTTTTTTTTACATTTTTATTTTGCTATTTTCTTGGATTTTGGGGGTTTTTTTTTTAAAAGAAAAACACTACAAGGATGTTTTAACAGAAGACTGAACTATTAGGTGGATCTTCAACATTTTTACTGTGGGAGAGGTGAAGGGGCGGTGAAAGGGGGACAGAATGTGTGTATGTGCGTGTGTGTACGTGTGTGTGTGTGTATAAGTTTGTGTGTGTACAAGTGTGTGTATGGTGGTACATGTATGTGTATAAGTCTGTATGTGTACAAATGTGTTGTGGTGCAAGTGTGTGTGTGTGTGTGTGTGTAAAAAGGAGAGAAAGAGAGGAGTTACGTAAGACTGCCCACCCCGGTTAGCTCTTGACACAACATTTCGACTTGCTTCTCTTTAAAGGGTTGGTTAAATATACGCATATATATATATATATACACATATATACATACACACGCGCATACACATATAGACATACACACACAAGCACACACATTCAAAAATACACGTTCTTACACTCGTGTATGAATGTATGTACGGATATTTTTGTCCTTTACTTGTTTCAGTTATTAGACGGCGGCCAAGCTGGGGCACCGCCTTGAAGAAAACGTTTTAGTCGAACCAATTGCCCACAGGACATCCTTTAAAACATGGTACATATTCTATCGGGCTCTTTTGTCGAAGAGCCAAGTTATGGGGTTTAAAACACGCAACACGGTTTGTCAAGCGGTGGGGCCAATACACAGATACAAAACACACACACACACACACATGCATACCCGTTTCAAGACGCAAATGCACTATGTATTATGCATCCGCACATCTGCGTCTTCTTCCGTTCTTAATCCTGCCTAAGAACATCATATCCCCACACCGATTCTTAATCTTTCTCCTTTCTTCTGTGTCTCTCCTCAATCTTTTTCTATTTTATACATCTACTTTTTCTCTTTCACACCCTCCCTATGACTGTTTTTTTCTACTCTTCTGATGAAGAGCTAACGTCCGAAACGTTATATATATATATATATATATATATATATATATATATATATATATATATATATATATATATAAGTGGAGAAGGTTTATGGTAAAATTCGAAAACGAAAGAAATAAAAAGAAAAATGTTCGAATTCTGAGATCAGAAGAAAAGTATTTGGGGATATAATGCCCCAAAATTTGGGAATGTAAATTGGTAAAAGGATTGAGGAATTGGTAATGAGTGTGAAGGTGGCAAAATGCATCTGAGAAGATAGTACAACCCAAGAAGATGACATAGCTCATCAGATCAAGAAGGTAAAAAGCAAGACGTTTATACGCACATGCTGAAGAGAAGAAGGAAAATGGTAGACGGAAATGAGGGAGGAACGAAAAGAGTATTATGTGAGAAGATGCAAGGAGAAGGAAACAGTACAAGCCGTGGTGTGTGTGTGTGTGTGTGTGTGTGTGTGTGTGTGTGTGTGTGTGTGCGTGCGTGAGCTCATGTGTGTTGTGGGTGGTTGTTAGGGTGTGCAGCGGTCAACTAGAAGTGGTAGGTGGAAGAGGAGGAAGAGAGAAACGGTTCGAATACGAGCTTTTCATGTTTTACATTGGTTTGAACAACAGTCAATGGGACCCTCAAATTCCGAACACCATTAAAAATATCCGTAATTTCAAATGCATTCTATTGTTGAAATCTACTGAAAACAATTAACAAATTTCTTTCGTAAATATCAAGGAAGACTTAATCGTTTCATTATTATTAGATTCACTCCACAATTACTATTACAGACGGTGTGTATATCGGCTGGCGACTACATAGGCGTCTATGGTAATATGTTACCAAGACATACTTGCTAGTGAGTGATGGCTATGGGGTTGGACACACACACACACACACACACACAGATATATATATCTATATCTATATATATGTAGATGGATAGAGATAGACAGATAGACAAAGGGATAGGTACATACATAATATGTATGTATGCATATGTGCATGTCTGTGAATAGAGGCAGATAAATACATTGATACATACATACGTATGTATGTATATATGTCTCTAGATATGCATGTATGTATGATATAGACAAAGATAGATAGATACATAGATGGATGGATGGATAGATAGATAGATAGATAGATAGATAGATAGATAGATAGATAGATAGATAGACAGACAGACAGATAGATAGCCAGACAGTCATACAAACAGGCAGGCAGACAAACAGACAGATGGATGGATGGATGGATAGATAGATGGACAGACAGACAGACAGACAGACAGACAGACAGACAGACAGATAGATAGATAGATAGATAGATAGATAGATAGATAGATAGATAGATAGATAGACCAACAGCTATTGACAGATGGACAGACACACAGACAGAAAGGAGGTGGTCGGGTGGAGGGGGCTACCAAAAGAAAATAAACCGATGGAACGTTGGTGGGACATATTTATATTATTTTAAACCTTGTATATCCCATCATTGTTTCCGATCTTCCCTGTAGGGGGCGCCACATGCCAAACAGCTAGTAACATTACGATCGAAAAGCGCATCCATGAGGTCGTTCAGTTAGTTAGAAATGGCAGCGAATTCACCCCCAAATAATACACTAAACCATTTTTTTGTGCTATGTTTAAAAAGTCCCATTATATTTTTATAATTAAATATTATTAGGAGTTATATGAAAAAAGTATGTTGTGTCTGGGGAGGGTCATATTGTCTTAATGCCTTATTATCGATAAAATAAGTTCCAGTTGATCACGGGGTTCGATGTAATCGACTTAAACCCTCCCCAAAATTTGTTGACCTGCTGCTAAAATTTGAAATCAGTATTGAGCCGTTGTTATCAAACGCTAAATATTGTATCTTCATTATCGTATCTTACACATCACCCATTTGATATCCTACATTTGGCATCGTAACATTGATAACACACGTTCTTCTCAACCATTTTTAGCCCATGGACCCCTGTAATTACCATTTTAGTCTGGTGGACCCTTACAATCATTCGATGTTTAAAAACTAGTTTTATAGAAACTTCTTTCAAGATTTCTTTGTTTTCCACCCATTAACTTGTGTAGGTTGAACTATGTAAAATGGTAGAGAAAAAAACTGTTTCTTACAATACATACCAATACATACATCTAAAGCAGGGGATCTCGACCATTTTTTTTATCTACGGACCCCTTTAATTACTATTCTGGTGGACCCCCTTAGCCATTGGATGTTTAAAAGCTAGTTTTGTAGAACCTTCTTTCAAAATTCCTATTTTCTTTTCCACACCTTAACTTGTCGTAGATTGAACAATGTAAAATATTGGGGAAAGAAACCTAGCTGTTTCCTGCAATAAATACATCTAAAGCAAAATGCGTTGATGGACCCCTAGGGATCATATAGACCCCGGTTGAAAACCACTGGTGTAATATCATTATATTTTCGAAATTGTTGCTTTCATATTATGTCCTAGAATATATAGTACTGCTTTTGTATTTGGCGGATGCCTCATCTAAATACCGCTTCAGTGTATCAGAACTGGAAACATAAAAATGGATCCTACCAGAAGTTCTCCTCACACAATCATATTTACGCTTCATAAAATGCTACTTATCTTGGCCGCTCGCCATACTATCTGGGAAATATTTGCATTTGACAAAGTTATGCTATATATGTGCGAACACACGCACACACAAACGCGCACGCAGGAACAGACATATACACATCACGTATATATAAGTATGTGTGAGTGTGTGGAATAACTAACACAAAGAATGTGTATACTTTATAGACATATATATATATATAAAGAGAAAGATAAATAGATTCATAGATAGATAGACAGATTCATAGATAGATAGATAGATAGATAGAGAGAGAGAGAGAGAGAGAGGGAGAGAGAGAGAGAGAGAGAGAGAGAGAGAGAGAAAACAGACAGAGACAGACAGACAGATAGACAGAAAGATATATGCATACATATATATATATATAATATACTCACATATATATATATATACACACACACACACACACACACACACACATATATATATATATATATATATATATATATATATATATATATATATATATATACACACGCACATATATATACTAGATACTCATATATATATATATATATATATATATATATATATATATACATATACACACACACATGTGTGCGTGTGTGTGGCACCTTGAGCAAGCATCTTCTATTAAAAAGTAGACAGCCATCATCATATCTATATATTCGCATATTGTTGAAACTAGTTTGGTACATGTGTAAATAAATGTATTTTAAACATTTACGAGTTTTTGAAATTTAGGTGCATTTTCAACAACACATTTTCCTATATTTTCCTATATGTATGTATATATTTGTGTATACGTACATACATACATACATACATATATACAATACGCATATATATATATATATCTACATCTTTACACGTATATACATAAATTAATTTCTTGTTGGCTATTTTCATAAAACAAAAGTAATTAAAAACGATATATATTTTCTTTCATTTTGAATAAGATCATTTATCTTCTTCATAATCACGGATAGACTTCCCCAAAAATTGTTTTCTCATCATTTTGGTGTGGTCTGGATGTAAATTAAAATATTTCAAGAATTATGAAAGGTTATTTTAAAAACAATGATGAATTTCCTCTTGTTTTGCGGAGAAAAACAAAACAAAACAAAACAAAAAAGTATTTGGAAACATTTAACGAATATTTCTAAAATGAATATTCGGAAAAAGTTCTTGGTTCACTGAAACGGAAGTCATTATTAGATTTTTTTTTTCTACAGATGATGCTATGAGTCTCCATAGTGTATATTCAATGCCAAATTTTCTCTCGAGTCAATGTAATAGTTTTGAGATACGGGAACATATTTCAATTTCAGTCATATCCGTGTGTGCGGACAAGAAGGGAACAAACTACATCTGTGACTTTCTTAAACTGAATATCTAGCCATCATCATTCAATGTAACATTTCATGGCTGCTGCTACGACAACCACCACTGCTACTATTACTACCTCCACCACCACCACCACCACCACCACCACCACTATCATCATTATCGTGAAGACTCATGGCTTAGTGGTTAGGGCATTGCACTCACGATCGCCGCGAGATCGTGGTTTCAATTCCTAGTCCGGGTGGTGCGTTGTGTTCTTGAGCAAAACACTTCATCTCACGTTGCTCGACCATCACTTTGACACACCTGATGTGTGGTACACGGTGCACCTGTTCAGGTAACGTCGATTTGATGGGGAGAGAGAGAGTGAGCTAATGTGCTTGAGCAACTCAGAGCTGAATCTGTCTGAAGTGTAATGGAAAATAGGTCAGTTTCAAAACATTGATGTTCAGGTCACAAAAGCAAAGTTTGAAAGAAATAGTTGTGATTTCCTTTGATTTCTGAATAAAAGCAAATAGGAAATAAAATTTTCTGACCAAAGACAAAAAAAAAATCTTTTTTATTTTTGTTACATGGTGTAATTATAAAGAAGACGTGCTTTATGAGACATTTGTCTGCTATTTCTAGCATGTTAAGCAACGTGTAGACAATCTCTTGTTGCTTGAATAAATAAGGATGTGTAACAGAGACAAAAATCCTCTAAATTATAGCAGAGAGCTGGTGTAAAGTACTCCGTACTTGAGTACTTGATTGGTACACATTTTATTGAACCCGGAAAGATGAAAAGGGAAAAATGGACCCCTATTGGGATTTGAATAAGAACAGATTAAAGAAACTGGGGCAATCAAAGTCAACCCCCGATGGGATTTGAACTTGGAAACGTAAAGGATCTTATCTGCGTGGCGCCAGATATTTTTGCTCACCACAACAGATTCCGTTACTCCGTTGCGTTTATGCATGTGTATGTGTGTGTTTGTGTGTATGTGTTTGTGCGTGTTTTGCATGATGTGTATTCGTTTGTTTTATTTGTATGTACACACACACACACACACACACACACACACACACACACACACACACACACACATATATGTATATATATATATATATATATATAGGTATGTACATATATGTACATATATATACTTATGTGTGTGTGGGTGCACGGTATGTATATACACAGGCATATATATACGTGTGTGTGTGTGTGTGTGTGTGTGTGTGTATTGGAAGGAAAGCAAAGAAGAACGGAAGGAGAAAAGAAAGAAAACGAAAACGAAAAAGAATCACCTCTTCCCTACTCCCGTTTCATAAAAACAAAAACAAATAAGCAGCATATAAAAAAAGGAAAGGAAACATAAAAAAAAAACATGGCGTAAAAACAAGGTGGTCGGGGAGGCGTCAGTGAAAGAATATGAGCGAAGGTTTGATTTTTTAATTTATTTTTTTATTTATTTGGCAAGTTAAATACGACGATGAGGTTAGCTCTGGGGTACTTCCTGACTCCATTTTCAATTAAAAGACCATCATTGCTAATTAACTAAACTAAACTTATTCAGTAGGGCAAACATTATCCTTAATTCTAATTTAAAACAGAAACGAGGCTACATCGGCAAAATGGTGACTTGATAAAACTATTACACTGATATTAAACATTATTAAACATCGTATCTGAGAGACGGTGATGAAAACTTGAGGCAAAAAAAAAACAGGCTTCCGCCGACGAGACTTGAGCCTATGTATTTTGCTGTCGGTGTCAATCGGCAAGCGACACGTACGGAGTTCGATATTGATCCGTAGATTTGTTGTGGTTTTAAATTTTATCTTAACTTATTATGTTTATTTATTTATTTGGCTGTTTAAAATTTGCACCTGTAATAGGCGCAGGTATGGTTGTTGTGTTGCTAAAAATGTCGATTTGCAACCCCATGGTCTCGAGTTCAGCCCCGCTATGCAGAGCCTTGGATAAGTGTTTTCTACTACAATCCTAGGCCGACCGGTGCCTGGTGAGTGAATTTCATAGACGGACACTGTGAGAATACCCGTCGTATACATACGCATACACACATATATATTCAAACACAATAACATACATACACATATATATGGTGGGGTGTATATATATATATATATATATATATATATATATGTATGTATGTATGTATGTATGTATGTAAGGAAGTTGCCAGTCAAAATTAACGCTGAAGAGAAAATAGAACCATGTATATACCTACATACATGCATACATATATACATACATACATACAAACAAACATACATACATACAAATATACATACATACATACAAACATACATACATACCTACATAGAGAATTTGTGCTAAGAAATACAAATCCGCATCTATACCAATAAATTAATGGTGAAATTAGCTCCATTACTTCATAGCTACATGAAAGTCACGAAAAGCTGGGCTTTTCAGGCACAAAAAGTGAGTATCAAGTGCGCACACAGCGAATTGATTTAGTAATCGAAGGAGAGTAAATATCCAAAACCTTACTAAATACCATTGTGTACCACCTTATCATTATTTGTAGTTTCTAGCGATGCAAATTTTGGTGTTTTATTAGAAATAGGATTTTTGTTTTATTGAAAGGAATCTAAGGATTAATTCATAAAGACAACGATCGTAACATCTCATCATATACAAGTATAAACATGAAATTGCTTAAATACTGGAATTTGTTATGTATATGCGCTTTCAAATAGATGCAAGTACATACAAACACATACGTGTGTGTCTGTGCATATCACGAAAGACATATTCATGCATACATATACACACACATATATATACATATACACGTACATATATATATATATATATATATATATATATATACATATATATTCATACATACACACACACATATATATACATATACACGCATATATATATATACATATGCACATATATATATACATATATATGCATACATACACGCACACACATACATACATATATATGCACTTAATTTAGGGATAGGAGAAGAAGGTGAGGAAAAGGTGGGGATGATGGTGGGAGACTGAGTAAGTTATGTTCGGTAGGTTGCGAAAGATAACCCATGCTTATTATTTTTAACAAAATCGTTGATAAAACATACATGTCGCAGGGTGGCGCTTGCATCGTTATCTTAAACTAGCGATAAACTCTTGCCAGCTCTTTTACCTCGTAAACTCCTTGCGGTTGTTGAATTCTGATACCTGAAATAAGGGGATCGTAAATTCTGACATCCTTTTTATTAACTTACTCTGTCTGTTCGTCTGTTTCTCTATTTTTCTGCCTGTGTCTCTCCTTCTCTGTGTTTTCTCTGTTTTGTGTCTCAATATATATATATATGTTGACAACCGGTGTTGGTTTGTTTTGTTTGTTTACGTCCCCGTAACTCAACAGCTCAGTTAAAGAGACCGACAGGACCAATGTCTGTGCGTGTGTTAGTTCCCCACCATTTCTTGACAGCCTGTGTTTACGTCCCCATAACTTAGCGGTTCAGCAAAAGATAACTATACAATAAGTACCAGGCTTAAAAATAATAGGTACTGAGGTTGATCCATTTGACTAAAAATTTTTGAAGATACCCCAGCATGGTCGCAGTCTAATGACTGAGACAAATACAAGATAAATGATAATAAGATAAAGATGTGCGATGTGCATCGTGTGTGTGTGTGTGTGTGTGTGTGTGTGTGTGTGTGTGTGTGTGTGTGTGTGTGTATGTGTGTGTACGCGCGTGAGTCTGTGTGCAGTGCGAGTTTTTTTTTAATTTTTGTTTTTGCATGTCATTACGTGTGTCTGTGTGTCCCTAATATGTAGGTCAGAAGCAGTCCAGTACCTCACTGGAGTTAATTAGATTGTGCAAGTTGATATGGAATGTTCATTAAGACAGAAACCAACAAACGAAAATTAAGTAAATATCGTATATCAGGGTTTCACCACACACTCACACATATACTTCTATACACACACATAGCCTTAATACAAACGCACAAACACGGGCGCGCGCACAGCCACACAGTCTTACAGAGAGGCATATTCTAAACAACAAAATGTACACACATACATTGTAAAGACATATGAAGTTCAGTTGTGTCATACAAGTACATACATACACGCACTCACACAAGCACGCATTAGCTTACTTTGTACCATGCCATACAAGCAAGATA
>NC_142949.1:35225065-35272565 GCF_046866305.1 Octopus bimaculoides | reverse complement strand
TAAAATCAAATGTATAGAATAAGTACCAGATGTAAAAAAATTTAAAAAAACAGCGACAAGTACTGGGGTCGAGTTGGCGTCCCTTTTTAGCCTCATCTCGAAACACAGTATCTTAGCTATGACCATCCTGTTGTTTATACATTTGTTTGTACTGGACTAACTTATGTAACGTATTTGCATTATTTACATTGGATGGATACGTGTCCTCATCTTGTTTGTTGATACCACAACGTTTCGGCTGATTTACTCTCCAGCCTTCATCAGGTGTCCTGGTAGAATTTTGAACCCAACCCTTGGACAAAATTCCACCAGGACACCTGATGAAGGCTGGAGAGTAGACGAGCCGAAACGTTGTGGTAACAACAAACAAGATGAGGCCACATATCCGTCCAATGTAAATAATGTACAGAATTCCACGTCTCTAAAATACAGAACAGTCTTATGTAACGTGTCCTTTTTTGATTTCTAAGTCGTTAGGGTGTGATTTGAACGAGATTTGACAACACTTTCTAGCAGGGGCGTCGCAGAGGTTTCCTTCTTAGATGTTGTATAGTGTCTCACGAGTGTTTGTGTGTGTGTGTGTGTGTGTATTAGTGTGTGTGTGTTTGTGAGTGTTAGTCTGTGTGTGTATGTGTGCGTGTGTGTGTGTGTGTGTGTGTGTGTGTGTGTGTGTGTGTGTGTGTGTGTGTGTGTGTGTGTGTGTGTGTGTGTGAATCTACTTTAAAGTAGAAGAAATCAGGTCAGGATTTTGCCTTGAATGAGATGGATGGTGGGGGAGGTAAGGTGTGGCGGGAGGGAAGTGTGACGGCGGAGAGGAATAGTGTGACTGGGCGGGGTGGGGTGGAGGGCAGTGTGATGACGGGACGCTGGGAAGGGGACAGGAAAACTTCCGGGTAGCAGCGTTGGGGTGGGAAGAAAGTGATCCCTTTTTTTTTGATTTTGTCGTCATCGTCGTTGTTGTTGTTACGTTGTTTTTGTTTATTATAGTTGGTATTATAGTTGGTGTTGTTGTTGCTGCTGTGTTGTTTAGCACGCCGGGAAATGCTTAGCGGTATTTACTGTTTTACGTTCTGAGTTCAAATTCCACAGACGTCCACTTTGCCTTTCATCCTTTCAGAGTCGTTACAATAAATACCAGTAAGAGTACTAGCGCCGCTATGTAATCGACTTGCCCCTCCTCTCAAAAGCTGCAAACCCTGTGCCAAAATTTGGTGGTAGTAGTGATGCAGGTACTGCTGGTATTGATAGCGATGGTGGTCGTGGTGGTGGCTGTAGTGGTGCTGCTGATAGTAGTGGTGGTGGTGATGATGCTGCTGGTGGTGGTAGTGATGTTGTTGATATCGTTGGTCGTCGTCGTGGTTTTCATAATGGTGGTGGTAGTGGCGGTTGTGGTGATGGATGTTGTAGTGATGGTGATGGTAATGATGGTGGTGGCGGTGATGATGGTGGTTGTAGTGGAACTAGTGTTATGGATGATAGTAGTCATGGTGGTGGCGGTGGTGGTATTAGTTGTAGTTGTAATGGTAATATCGTTGGTTGGGGGAGGGGGTCTATTAGCTGTGATGGTATTGATGGTATTGATGGTGTTGGTGGTATTTGTGCTGGCGCTGAGGGGGAATTGGTCGTGGTGATGATGGTAGCAGTGGTATTGGCGATGGTGGCGGTAGTGGAGCTAGTGGTATTGATGATAGCAATGGTGATGGAGAAGCAGGAGTGGGATAATCAAGGTGCACCTGTTGGAATTAACCTATTTCTTTCTCCCCACGCCCCCAAAATATTGCCCCGGGGCAAAGTATGGTCAACACTTCCATGGGGAGGGACATTGCTGCCCCCTCCGCCACCCCTGCTAATATCATATTTTGCTAATCTTCGCTCATAACCTGTTACTTACACACACACATACATATGTATATATGTGTGTGTGTGTGCGTGTGTGTGTGTGTGTGCGTGTGTGTGTGTGTGTATATGTGTGGATGTTTTGCGTTCTTGTTTCATTTTCAGTATTCCTTTATCTATATATATATATATATATATATATATATATATATATATATATATATATATATATATATATATATATATATATATATATATATATATATATATATATATATATATATACTGTTGTGTCTGAAGAGAGTCATTTTCTTTTAGTGCCTTATTTAACACACTCACCGGTAAAATTTCCACTTATTTCTTATTTTTATTTTCCTAAAATAAAGATATCAAGAATTAAAAGGGTTGAATAATAGTTTTACGAGACCTCCTCATATCATTTATATTCTATGTATGGTGGACCTTTCTATATGTAAACCTGTGTACATTTGTTTTGTATTAAATACATTTAATATATTTTTTTTTTATCGACTTGGCTAACTTGCTTGTCCTTACATTTACTCCTCTACCTGCGCAAGTTCAAATCTCTGGAGCACTACGAAGTGTATTCTATACAGAGAATATCTGCCTATTATCTATATATATATATATATAGATAGATAATAGAATTTGAACTCAGAACGTAAGTAGGGACGAAATACTGCTACACATTTAGCCCAGCATGCCAACGATCCTGCCAGCAGAATAATATCCTGACTTAAGACATAACTAAGAAAATAACATTAGACAGCATAATAATAATTTTAAAAAACCTAGTTAAATGGGAGACTTACTTTACAGTTAAGGATCACAAAGATAATTTCCATATTAACCTTAGACATACACTAATTCACTTTGCTATGACAGAAGTAGAACTAATTAATTATAAGAAAGCTTAGTGATTAATTAAGAAACAGACTAATTAACAACAGAAAAACAAATCGTAACATAGTTATCAAAAGTTTTTTTTTTACTAAAAGCTTATAGACAAAAGGAATTCTATATTTACGAAATTTAATATCATTGACTGTTATTCGTCAGTAATCCTTTCTCTTGTTAATAATGCATAAGATATTGTGATATGGAGAAGATTGACCTAGAAATAGTCTAACATGTTATCAAAAAAAAAACAAAAACAACTTGCTATTTGATAAGGGCTCTGGCTTTGTGAAGAAATTCAACACTGCAGATGACATCTTCTATGTGAGTATGTGATCATACAACAGTGTAGATATGTGCAATGAAGTAGGCTTGTACATACTAGGACAAGCCATGGTATTGGTCTATCTAAGGACGACTGTTTGATGGCGGTTACCAAACGACATTTATGCAGTAAGCCGGGAAAGTAACTTCTGAACATTTACAACCAGTTACTACTGAACATCACTTTAAACTCAGTTGTCAGAAGATGCGGCAGCCACCGCGCAGAAACCTTCGTCAGGCCAAGATCATTGTGCAGAATATTCTCAACTCACTCACAAGATATACTATTAGCATTGGCTATTTGACTAATAGTCAATCGTGTGGTATCTTTAGAAAGCTGAAATGACGCAAAGCGCACTGTGACCAGCGATGTATAACAACATTTGATAGTCTGGTCGATCACGTAATTACGTGTGATACACACACACACACACACACACACACACACACACACATATATATATACCTATATACATACGTAGGTACGTACGTACCTACTTACAAACAAGCAAGCATACATACGTACATGTGTCTGTTTGTAAGTGTAGCTTTACTTTCGTTTATGCATATATACATACATATATGCATGTGTATGCGTATATATATAGATTGTCTGTGTGTGTGTCTGAATATATACATATATATATATTTATATATATATATACATACATACATATAAATACATACATGTATATACATACATGTATATATATATATATGTATATATATGTATATATAAGTATGCATGTATGTATATATATATGCATGTATGTTATTAATATGTTTGAAGTTTTGTATTTACAATGAGCCAATCCACACAGCTTTCCTGTCCCAAAGGACAATATCGTATGTTCATCAACAAAATACATGTTTTTGCCACCTCTTCCTCCTCCTTCTCCTCGTCCTCCTGCTCTTCTTCCTCTTCTCCTCCTCCTCCCCCTTCGTTTTTCTTCAATATTCCAACAGTATTCTTTATTTTCAAATATCTGGAATAGATTCCATGTTTTTTTTATTTGGGTCGGTGGGAGCCATCTTTGATGTCTGTCATCTTTGTTCCCTCCGGGTTACCTCCCCTGTATGTTGAACGCCAATAATTTCATCTTTTGTTTTTGCTTTTTGTTGATATTTTTCTCTACGTTTTGTGGGGGAATGGGGCGGGGGATTCTTTACTTGTTAGTTTATTTGTTACTCCCAAAAATACATGCAAATAAATCAGATTTTCGTGTAAGTTTCACTTGAAGACAAGTGACACACGTGCATACATATGTAATATATATATATATATATATATATATATATATATATATATATATATATATATATATATATACATACATATATATATATATATATATATATATATATATATATATATATATATATATATATATCTTACATATGTGTGTGTGTATATATAGAAATTGTGAATTTTATATTTTTTACTTGTAAATCCAAAGCTTGTTGCATGCCTCTCTGTAGGCACGAACGTTAGCTACTGACTGAGCAGTTGATTCTAAATAAGTCGAAATCGACGGGAAAACCCTGTCGTATATGAACGTCTACATGAGTGTGTCTGCACACGCGTGTATGTGTGTGTGTGAGTAGATAGATAGATAGATAGATAGATAGATAGATAGATAGATAGATAGATAGATAGATAGATAGATAGATAGATACACACACAAAACACAGACACATACATATATTATATTTGTGTGTATTTGTCTAATAATTGTGTTGGGTCTAACTTCCAATATACGAATTGTAAAGCCTTTGTTTCCAGTTAATTGCACACATTTTATGCTTAAAAAATATCCTTTCGGGGCATGTCCGTATTTATTTGTGCATACATACATGCATACATGCATACAAACACTGATTACATAATGATAGAAACAAAAACAGGATATTTCATTAAGGTAGCGTTACGAAAATTTAACCAATCACCAACAACACAGCCAGCCAACCAACCAACAGGGTAATAAATAAATAAATGCCAAATATTAAGACATCCGGGAAATAGTATGTTTTTTTCTTCTATTTGAGAAAGTTATTGTCAAGTGGATCGAGTTTTTGGTAAATAAAGCTTTGCAACTAATCTTCGGATGAACACCAGTTTTTTTCTCCTCTCTGAGACATAAGTCGAGCTAAAACGGCGCCATAGAGACGCCGCAGGCGGGAACTGTACTTAATGGGTGAAAAACACTTAGAGCGCTACCTCGTGACGGCTGATTTCTTCAAGGGGAGATGACCGCAGTGTACGGCTTCGGGTTTGTGTATTAGTGTATGTGGGTGTATTTTTTGTACATGCATTGGTATCTATGCAGATGTGTGCGTCCTGGGGTCGAATTGTTTGACTAAAGGCGGTGCTCCAGCATGGCCACAGTCGAATGACTGAAACAAATAAAAGAATATAAGTACATAATTATAAAGATATAATTATGATTAAGGAGTCGAGGTGCTATCGTTTCTTGCAGCTCGTCGCCTTAAAATAATCTCTTCAATCATAGGCGCAAGGCCTGAAATTTTAGCAGGATGTGGATTATTATAGTAGATTATTTCGAACCCAGTAACTGACCGGAATTATTTTATCAAACCTTGAAAGGAGGAAAGCCAATCTGGGCGACACTTGAACTCAGAACGTAAGAACGGACGAAATATCGCTAAGCATTTTTGTCCGACGGGCTTAACGATTCTGCCTGCTCGCTGCCGTAATATACAATAATTGTTATGTTAATGATTACCAAAGGCATTGAGAACAATATCAAACGAATAATAACAGTAGTAGTAGTAGTAGTAGTAGTAGTAGTAGTAGTAGTAGTAGTAGTAGTAGTAGTAGTAGTAGTAGTAGTAGTAGTAGTAGATAAATTATTTGCTCCCTTCGCCTCCAGTACCAACCGCTCTCTCTCTCCTCCATTTATTACAGATGGTTGAGTGACAACAATGACCGTAGAATTGCAATTAAGACAAATCTTATATTTGAACCGTGACAACACAGAGTCACAATTACGACTACTTCAGATGTAGGAAGGCGTCTTTCCGTCGTCGACATCGTTTTTGTTGCTGCTGCTGCTGCTGCTGCTGCTGCTGTCCGTGTTGTCTTTATTGCGGAGCAAGATTAGAGATCTACCCTAGCTAACTTCATCTTTCTGTACACACACACACGCTTACACACACATACTTACACACACACACACACACACTTACACACATTTACACACACACACACACACACACACACACAAACACACACGCAGATATTCACATATACATATCTCTGTCTTTTCTCTTTAACTTGTTTCACTCATTGGACTGCGGCCATGCTGGAGCACCTTCTTGGGGGTTTTGGCCGAACAAATCAGCCTAATTATTTTTAAGATTGGCTTTTGCTCTGTCGGTTATTTACCGAACAGCTAAGTTACAAGGGTATAAACAAACCAACAACGGTTATCAACCAGTATAGGTGGACATACACAAACCTGCAATTACACATACATACGATGATTGACCAGCAGGCCGCTGGTGATGATGCTACGCACCACACTAATCATGTCTGTCGGGCATGTGGAAGGGAGGGTGATTCAGCAGGAGGACTTAAACGACACGCAAAGGTACTTGGAGCGCAGTTACAACAACAGCCAGCTTTTGCCAGTAAAGGTTTTGCATGCCAACTCTGTGCAAGACATTGTAGATCTTTGGCTGGGCTAAAAAGTCACATTCGATCACAGCACCGTTAAGTTAAGCTTCGTGCAATGGCTATACTCGATAACGAGGAGGCAGCCATCATGTATGTATGTATGTATGGGGGTCTTAAAAGACATGTTAGGATCCACAATGAGCAGAACTTACTTGCAGGTATTGGTAGTGCAGATCAGAGGTGCAATCTGTGTGGGTGTTTTTTCAAAACACTGTCTGGTTTAAAAAGCCACATCAGACGCCATGAAAGGGCTAAGGTGTAGGTGCAGGAGGTGGTCAAACTCTGTTTAAGGAGTAGACAACCACCACCACCATGTATGTATGTATGTATAAAACAAGCTTTATACACAGTTTCCGTATATGAAATTCACACACAAGGCAATTGTCAGCCCAGGGCTGTAGTTGAAGACACTTGCCCAAGGTGCCACGCAAATGAAATGAACTCGAAGCAACGCAGTTGCAAACCGAACTTCTTAAGCTCACAGTCATGTCATATGTGTGTGCACGCACGTGTGTAAACGCATGTGTGTGCGCCCGCGCACACACGCTGTGTACTTAAGACACGTGTTTTAGTAGGAAATTTAAAGTCTGCTGATACACAACTTAAATTGTTTGTATATATTTTCTATATAGCTTAAAGCCCTCCACTTTGTATATTTAGTTCACACTAACGATACCGTGTTTGGATGTGTGTGTGTGTGCGTATGTGTGTGTGCGTGTTGCATATCAGTGCGCGCGCGCGCGCATTTGTGTCTGGCCGGGATTTCCATGGCTGCTGTTTATCAAGGAAATTGCTTGTCATAATCTAGCAGGTATTAAATTGGTGTAAATGAAGGAAACCGGGGCCCCGTTATAGAGTAACCCTGTGGTTTTGTCTCTTCAAGGGATTTGTCCCCAAACCCAGATCATCCCTCCGATACAGGCACTCACCAGTTCTTTCGAAACGGAAATGGCAATAACGTTCTTTAAACAAATTCTAGCAGGTGGCCCACTTAGAGACGAACAGACGGACGGGCTGGGTGGTTATTTTGGGAGGATGGGATGGAAGCCGGGTGGTAATCGGGTGGTTGTTGTGTGGCAGCTGGAGTGAGCTCTGACTGATATGTCACCGGGTTTTAAGAGTGACACTAAGGGTTTGCTTCTCTTCCACTCCCGACTTTCTCTCTCTCTCTCTCTCTATCTCTCTCTGCTCCTTTCTCTCTTATAAATATGTGTGTGTGTATATGTATGTATGTAGGTATGTATACATGTATGTGCCTGTGTCTCTATGTCCATATGTGTCTCTGTGTGTATATGTATGTAGGTATGTATATATGTATACACGTATGTGTGTGCGTGTGCGTGAGTGCATGTGTGTATGTATGTATGTATACACGTATGTGTCTGTGTCTCTGTGTCCATATGTGTGCGTGTGTGTCCGTATATGTGTGTGTCTGTGTGTGCGTGTGTGTCCGTATATGTGTGTGTCTGTGTGTGCGTGTGTAGCCAGAAACATATCTATGTGGGTCAGTAACTGTTTTCGTTGTTTCTCCTTGATGTCAAGTAACTTCGTTCGCTTCTCTCGAGAACACCTTTCTCCTCTCACTCCCACTTCTCCTCCCTCTCAACCTCCCTCCTTCCCACGCACAATCTTCTCTGACACTCACAATCATCACCCCCTCCATCACCACCTCCACCGCCACCACCATTATACACTACACAGTAGCAATAAAATTTACCTCACTTTTATCTTCTATTTGCTTCAATCATTAGACTGCGGCCATCCTGGGGCACCGCCTTGAAAGAGTTTTGGTCGAATGAATCGAACCTCAGTACTTTTTACCATTTTTTAAAAAACCTGGTACTTATTCTGTATTTCTCCTCTAGCTGATTAACGATGTACAGCTGCGTCCAATATATTGCGGCGAGCAGTAAAGTCCGTTCGAACGGACGACTATGTTGAAGTGGCTACGAACATTACTTTATATATATACATTTGCATACGTGTATACATATAATACATACACGCACATACACACGTGCATAAACATGCATACATGTATACATGAATAAAAGCATACATAGATACACGCACACACACGCTCATGCGCACATGTATACTTGCAATACATTCACTCACACACGCGCGCGCAAATTCTTAATTAATTACTCCTTTAAAAATCAAAAGTTAACAGTCTTGTTCAGTCAACCAATCGTTTGTTTTGATTGGATTAACCTATATAGCAAGGGTGGAGTACTGATAGGGCGATATGGCTTGGGTCCCTGGGGAGCTCTAACAGAGAGGGGCCGCTTTACTCTTGATTGAACGAACCAAGCAGGCAGGATATTTCTCTCTACGCTGCTTGCGCCAACAGCACCATCTTCCGAAAGATATTCTGTGGTTTCGAATTTTAGCAGAAGGCCAGTAATTTCGGGGGAGGGGGGCTAGACGATTTCATCGACCTCTACCCCACCTCTGCCCCAGTGGTCAATTTGTACTTATTTTATCAACCTCGAAAGAATGGCAGGCAAGGTCAACCTCGGCGGAATTTGAACCCCGAACGTGAAAGACGGAGGAAATGCTGCTGCTACTACTACTACTACTACTACTACTACTACTACTACTACTACTACCACTACTGCTGCTGCTGCTGCTCCTGCTGCTGCTGCTGCTACTACTAATGATGATGATGATGATGATGATAATACTCATGCAGCTACTATTACTACAACTACAACAACTACTGCTGCTGCTACTACTACTACTACAACTACTACTACTACTACTACTACTACTACTACTACTACCACTACTACTACTACTAAAAGAACTGATTCTAATACTGGAGTGGTACCTTATTTGTCGACTCCTAGGGAATGAAAGGCAATACTGACATCACTGGGATTTGAACTCAGAATGTAGAGAGCCGGAACGAATACTGCTAGGTAACTAATTCCCCAACGTTTTACACCCCCTTAGTAATAAGGGTATGAACCGGGTGCAGTGGAATTACGAGCATTTTTGCCTTTATGTTAGTGACTTAGTCGATGTCGAAGTCTTTGTTGGCTCCGTTGAATGAGTAGGCTGTCACGTGATCATTACTGGTTGTCATGTGACCGTCACAGGATGTTTTGTTTGTTTTTGTTTTCTTCTTTCTTTTTGAACAGTTTCTTTCCCTGTTTATAAACAGGAGATATGTCTTGATCTTGGTGGGTGGAGAGCGTGCTTCAAGTTGCATTTCGATGACGTCCGGCAAAGAGATTAGGGAGGGAGGGAGGGTGAGGACGAGGAGAAGGGCGAGGTAGAGACGAAGGAGTGAAGAGTGATATCATCTGCGCAGGCGTGCGTATGGTAATGATGTAACAGCGAGCAAAGTCGCTTATGTAGGATAAACAGAACGCTTAAGAAAGAGAGAGAGAGAGAGGGAGAATGTCTGCGTATGTAAGGGTGGTGAGATTATTGACAGAACTACGATGTACAATTGAGTTGTCTAAAAATAGGTTTTAGAGAGACGGGTTATTGTCCTTGTTGTTGATGTTGCTGCTGTATAGCTGCCTCCGAGGCCATTACGATCCAACCGACCTTTAAATCGTATTCAAAGACAGTCGACCGACAACCACCCAGAATTATCTTTAATAAGGTCTTCTTCAATGCTAGAAGCACCGTTTGTTCAGTTGAGCTCTTCTACTCCCTCGTCACAATCCGCTATGCACCATTCGCCGTATCCCTATGTATGTATGTAGGAATGTATGTATGACTGGATTAATGTATGCATGCATGTGTGTTTATATATATATATATATATATATATATATGATGGCCGTCCACTCGTGACCGAGGAAGACCATTGCCGACCTTCAGGAACATTCTGCGCTCTAGTACTAACTTACATTTTGCATTTACGGCTCCGTTGGTGGCTAATGAGTCCTGCTCTTATATATATATATATACGTACGTACATAGATAGACAAATAGATAGATAGATAGATAGATAGATAGATAGATAGATAGATAGATAGATAGATAGACAAACAGACAAACAGACAAACAGACAGATAGATAGATAGATAGATAGATAGAGTTACAATGATATACAAAAATTAGTTTTATTGGGCACAAGGACTCAAAACGATGAATAACTACATCAAAAGACGAAATACAACACAAAAGAGCTACAATAATAGCATAGCAATAAAAACGGTAACAAAAACAAACACAACAACAAGATGTTGATAACTCACAACATACACACCAAGCAAATATCACATGAACTGACGTCTGGTATTTTATATTACGTAACATGTTACTTCCGGTCTCTGCATTGCTGTTGTTGTTGTTGGAGGAGGAGGACGGGGAGCAGGGGCAGTATTGTTGATATTACTGTTGTTCTTACTGTTGTTTAATCCCAACTAGACTGGAATCAAACACACGTGTGTGTGCCTCCTTTTTCTTTCTTTCTCCCTTATTCTCTCTCTCTCCCTCTCTCTTTATCTATCTATCTATCTATCTATCTATCTATCTATCTATCTATCTATCTATCCTTCAAGCTTAGTCTGTGTCTATATATTTATGGTGCCTCGCTGCCTGTCTATTACTCTGTCTATATGCCTATCTGTTTGCATGCTTATTTCTCTCTCTGTTTCTCTCTCTCTCTCTCTCTCTCTATGTTTTATATATATATATATATATATATATATATATATATATATATATATATATATATATATATATATATATATATATATATATATATATATATATATATATATATATATATATATATATATATATATATATATATATATATATATATATATATATATATATGCGCAGGCGTGGCTGTGTGGTAAAAAGCTTGCTTCCCAACCACATGGTTCCGGGTTCAACCCATTGCGTGACACTTTGGGCAAGTGTCTTCTACTACAGCTTCGGGCCGACCAAAGCATTATGAGTGGATTTGGTAGACGGAAACTAAAAGAAGCCCGTCGTATATAATATATGTATGTATTTGCGTGTCTGTGTTTGTCTCCCACCATTGCTTGACAACCGATGTTGGTGTGTTTACGTCCCCTTAACAGAACGAATAGACAAAAGAGACCGATAGAATAAGTACGAGGCAGGCTTAACAAAAAGATAAATACTGGTGTCGATTCGTTTGACTGAATATTCTTCAAGGCGGTGCCCCAGCATGGCCGCAGTCTAATTACTGAAGCAAGTAAGAGATAAAGGATATTTGCGTATGCGTGTGTACGTCGGTATGAATGCAGTGTGCCGCGCGTGAGTGTGTGTGGGTGTGTGTCGGCACGAACCTTGTGAGTGCGTACGCGCACGCACGTGTGCACGTGTTCGTGTGTATGTACGTGCGTGTATATGTGAGTGTACGTTTTGTTTGTGTGTGTGTGTGCGTGCGTGTGTGTGTGTGTGTGTGTGTGTGTGTGTGTGTGTGTGTGTGTGTGATGCCCAAACAACAATACACTGCATGCTTCTACACAGGAATGTATGACAATGTTTTCTACTCGTAAATTAATGCAGCAATGTACAAATACAACAATGTAAGAATGTAAGACAGGAAACACACACACACACACACACGCACACCCATACACCCACACACCCACACACACACACACACACACATAAGCATATATCTACAAGCACACAGAATTATATACACGCGCACATTCACACATACACTCGCACAGTTACACACACACACAGACGCGCACACACAGACGCACGCACGCACGCTCACGCACACACACACACACAAACATATATCTACAAGCACACATAGAATTACGTACACGAGCACATTCACACATACACTCGCACAGTTACACACACACACACACACACACATATATGCGCGTACGTATGCACTAAGATGATCACGCAAGAATGCATGCACACACGCGCAGAGGCTAATACTAGTGCGTGCGCGGACATAAACGCTTGCATATACAAGTATACACCCCCACAACCCACAATAATGGAACACACGCACTGATACATATACGTACCCGAAGCTACACACACACACACACTATGAGCAAAAATACACGCATACACGCCTACTCATGTACACATAAATACGTATGTATGTATGTGTGTGTGTATGCATGTATGCATGTATGTATGCATGTATGTATGTATGTATGTATGTATGTATGTATGTATGTATGTATGTATATATAGATAGATAGATAGATAGATAGATAGATAGATAGATAGATAGATAGGTAGGTGGGTAGGTAGGTAGGTAGGTAGGTAGGTGGGTGGGTGGATGGGTGGATGGGTGGGTGGATAGATAGATAGATAGATAGGTAGGTGGGTAGGTAGGTAGGTAGGTAGGTAGGTGGGTGGATGGGTGGATGGGTGGATGGGTGGGTGGGTGTATGGATGGGTGGATAGATAGATAGATAGATAGATAGATAGATAGATAGATAGATAGATAGGTAGGTGGGTAGGTAGGTAGGTAGGTAGGTGGGTGGGTGGATGGGTGGATGGGTGGGTGGGTGTATGGATGGGTGGATAGATAGATACACACACATAAATACATGCATTATGTACATTCGCAAAAGCAGACGTATACAGATATGTATTCCCACATGCGCACATATGCATACACAAGTGCGTATATATGCGCACACTTCCGCACAATTACATATGCATACCCGCTCATACAAATATACACACCTGCATATACAGACATATACACGTCAACTTATAAACATATGCACGTTCACGTAGACATACACGCGCGTCTACTTATAAATGTGTGTGTGTGTGTGTAAATATATATATATACACACACATACGCACAGCCGCATACATTCTACCCCTCCGCACACATACCCGCACGAACGCGTGCCCAGAGATGCGCGCGCTCAAAGACATAAGGGGGCAAGAAAGGTATTTTCGCGTTAATGCTAATTGTTTCGGGTGGGTAGGAAGGATGGAGATGAGGTGAGGTGGGAAGAGAAGGGGATTCCAGATCTTTGTTTTTTGGGGGAAGGTTAGAGCGGGGGGGGGACGAATCAACAGGAAGTACTCCCCTACCCCTGCCTGCTCCCCTTCTCTTCATATATTTAGGTGTTTGCAAAAAAAAGAAGAAAAGGAAAAAGAACCGGCACCCTTCTCGGACGGGTCCACTTATAATACACGTATATAAACATACACGGACATACTTCTACACACACACACACACACACACACAATATGCAGATACTGGTTTGAAATTTTGACACAAGGCTAGTAATTTCGAAAACGGTAGCAAGTCGATTATATCGACCCCAGTGCTCAACTAGTGCTTTGTCCCCCTCCCCCACCATCGCTTGACAACCGTTGTTGGTGTGTTTACGTCCCCGTAACCTAGTGGTTCGGCAAAACAGACCGATAGAATAAGTACTAGACTTTCAAAAAAGAAGTCCTGGGGTCGATTTTTCGACTAAAACCCTTCAAGGCGCTGCTCCAGCATGGCTAAAGTCAAAATAGCTGAAAGTAAAAGAATGAAAGACAGAATCGATATTGATGGAAGATAGAAGAGGTTCAGCAACCGCGGCATTCCTATGATAACTAGCTTCATGGAGCTCAAACGAGCTCCATGAAGTTTGGGTTAATACAAGGTTGGCAAGGTGATGGTTTAACTCAACTTTCACTTTCGCTGCTGTAGTTCGATAGTTTTTAGACACAATGCATCTCACTGTTCTGTAGCCCTTTCTTTATAAGCTTTGTCTTCCATCCAGAATTTGTATATGATCGTCCTCGAAGAACCAATGTAAAAGCCGGCTTGCCAGAGCCGAGTTTATATTGGTTTTGGAACGTCAACATAATTACAAAGGCTCTCTCTGCCGCAAGAAACACTAAACAATTTTGAATGACTGAAGCTCTAGTCATTCGAGCGCCAATAATTTGTCGTCACTGGAAATCAGATAGGTCACGCGTTTTAACTTATTTCAATATAAATATTTGCAAAAACAAAAGTAAAAAATATATATATTTGCAAAAACAAAACAAAAATAAAAACAGAAATCTATATTATGAAGTACAAGGTATACGTTCATGTGTATGAACACATATGTACGGACTAGAACAGTTTGGAATGTGTTATTTGGCCAATAAAAAGTGGTTTCCCAATTTTTTTATCCAACACTTGCATATATACATACATACATACATATATACACATACATATATATATATATATATATATATATATAGGTATATATATATATGTATACATATATATATGTATACATATATATATATGTATACATATATTCATATATATATACATATGTATATATATATATGCATATATACATATATATATGCATATATATATATATATGTATATATATATATTCATACATATATATATATATATATACATATATATATATATATATATATATATATATATATATATATATATATATATATATATATGCATACATACATACATGTATGTATATATGTATATATATATATATATAGGTAGGTGTATGTATATATGTGGGTATATGTGTGTATGCATGCATGCACGCACGCACACACCTACAACATATCGTACACAGATTTTATGCACGCACGCCGACAACCAAACTTATACAGAAAGCCTCACACACACACACACACATATACCCACAAGCACTTACACACACACACACACACACAAACACACGCATATACACACATATGTACATACACACACATCTGCTACACTCCTCTGACACTCCAAAACACCAAAACTAGCTAGCAATGTGCTTGTGTGTGTGAGAACAGACTATATGAAGTGAATTGCCAAGTTAAGCGTTTACACATGTTCTTAGCAAGTATATATATTTCACTGTATCAGCCACCGTTCGCTGGCCTCCCTTGTGATTACACAACATTTTCTTCCCTAATGCTCACCCAATACATATGCATGCATACACACATACACACACACACACACACACACACTAACGCACACTCACTAACACACACACACACAAACGCACTAACACATACAGAGATGCCTGCATATATAAACATATATTTATATATACGTGTATCTGCGTCCGTGTGTGTATGTATATATATATATTATACATATATATATATATATATGCTCTCAGCGTGATATAGCCGTAAGCAAAAAGTAAAGTCAACCTCAGTGGAATTTGAACTCAGAACAAAATACTGCGAAGCATTTCACTCGGCATATATATATACACACATACACACACACAGACACAAGGTGGCAAGCTAGCAGAATCGTTAGCATGCCGAGTGAAATGCTTCGCAGTATTTTGTTCTGAGTTCAAATTCCACTGAGGTTGACTTTACTTTTTGCTTACGGCTATATCACGCTGAGAGCACTGGTTCTCGTCCGATCACCGAAGTTAAGCAACGTCGAGCCTAGTGAGTACTTAGATGGGTGTCCGCTTGGGAAACCTAGGTACTGTAAGCATCCAACACTTTACACGGTGGTGCATCAGCATGGCCGCAGCTCTAAGCTGAAACTATTAAAATAAAAAAAATTTAAATTAAAAAAATATATATGTATATGTAAATATATATGTATATATAAATATATATATATATATATATATATATATGTATATATAAATATATATGTATATATAAATATATATGTATATATTGATTTATGGCAAAAATGAATCTTATATCAATAATTACCATACAAAACTATATTAATACACCCAAAAAGTGGCAGCCAAGCAGAAAAGATAATGTATTTGCATACGATCAAGTCTATTATCCTGGGTTCGCTGCTGATGCTCTATAAGGGTCTTTTGACACTATCGCCCTAATGAAATTCCTTACACACATGCATATACACACATCGACAAATTCGCACATATACAAACATACACACACTCAGCGTGAGAGATATACATAGACAGAGAAAAGGTGGGTGAGTGTGTGGTAAATATATATATATATATATATATATATATATATATATATATATATAGAGAGAGAGAGAGAGAGAGAGAGAGAGAGAGAGAGAGAGAGAAAGGAAAGTTTCCAATAGGAAAAGCGTAAAAGACGGAGTCAGGTAGAGAGATAGAGGTATATAGACGGACACGCTCGTCTCATCTGAAAAGAGAGTGGGGAGCAGCATGCGTGTGAGATATATATATATATATATATATGCACAGAGAGTGAGAGAGAGAGAGAGAGAGAGAGAGAGAGAGAGAGAGTGTGTGTGTGTGTGTGTGTGTGCGTGGTAAATATATATAGAGAGAGTAAAAAACGTGACACTCACACATACATACAAACGTACACACACTCAGGTAGTCATAAATTTAAGATGGCGACTTCTAAAGACATTCACTGTTGGCGATCTGGAAGTTGAGTTATTCCTCGTAACAAATTATACTTTTTCATTACTAATAAACAAAAACTGTCTCCCTGGGAGACAGATTTCGAAAATCAAATCTGTATTTTTTTCAAGGATACACCGTTTCGTAGCCATTTAGACATACACTTACAAAACACTTTCATGCATATATATATATATATATATATATATATATATATATATATATCATCATCATCATCATCATCATCATCATCATCATAGTTTTAACGTCCATGTTTCCATACTTGCATGGGTCAGGGGGGCGTTTGTCGAGGCGCATTTTATGCAACAAGATTGATATATATATATACACAGAGGGAGAGAGAGAGAGAGAGAGAGAGAGAGAGAGAGATGTATGTGTATGCGTTTATGTGCGCGTGTGCATGTATGTGTCTACATGAGTATTTATTTATTTATCTATTTGTTTACTTAGTTACGTATTTATTCAAAATTGAGTTTTCCTTCAGACTCTAAGTTATCACGTTTCTGTTTCCACCACCACCACCACCACCACCACCACTATCACCACCACTATCACCACCACCACCAACACCACCACCAACACCACCACCAACACCAATACAACAACAACAACGACAACCACAATAACACTTTAAAATGGAAACGTGATATCCTCATTTCAAGTTACCGAAGGATCTGTACGGTTTAACCACTGGGAGTAATTTCAAAGCAGTACTAAACACATATTTATTAAACACACTGTATGAGTATATATAATATATATATATGCGCATATAAATGTGTGTGTGTGTGTGTGTGTGTGTGTGTGTGTGTGTGTGTGTGTGTGTGTGTGTGTGTGTGTGTGTGACTGCAGTTTAGATATTCATATACAAGCCACTCTGTAACGGTTTTGCAGTTTTATTAAATGCCAGGACGTCACTCTCGTACCGTTACGTAAAATTCGTTCTGCTTGTCAAGATTTTGTTTACATTTCCATAAGTAGCTCTGTTCTACCTAGTCCCAAGCTCAGCAGCTTGGAAAAAAGGATGTAAGTGATCCCTAATGAGTATTTTATGGAAGGCGAAGAGCCTAAATTACTCGGTTCCTTTCCTGTTTCGGCTCTGCTAAATGCTCTGCGGTTTAACCCGAAGGACTAATTTTCCAGCGAGACTAAATATGTTTTGTATCTTTATATTTTTAAATTTATTTTTTAGTTGTTTCTTTGTACCTTTAACGATATATCTCTATATATAAAAGATATATCCAGATATATAAAAGAAAGATTCTGTCCATTTGTGTGTTTGTTTGTCCCATAAAATGAAACTAAATGGTTCAAGGGAGGGAACACTAATTGTGCTTCAATAAAGTCTTCTGTATTATGACATCATGTGAAAACATTTCACCTTTTGACAAATATGAGATCGAGGCTTTCAAGAGAGCAATCAGTTGTACTATTTGCAGAGCAGCTTTTGAAACACGGTGAAGGGTGAGTTTCAATCCAATATGTAATTCAACTGATTCCATCGATGTTGCTGGAAAATTATGCCTCAATTAACTTCCGTTACATTTAACTTCCGTTAACTCCAAGTCTGCTTGAGTTAATTTCCGTTAACTCAAGGGTCTCGTCTACTGTACCCCTCGGTCGACGCACTTTTGGCAGTCATCGACAAAAGGTTTAGGACCAGCCCTGACACACTCTGTGTCACGCTGAATCTGCCTGAGAACTACATTAAGGGTACATGTGTCTGTGGAGTACTCAGCCACTTGCATAGTAATTTCACGAGCAGACTGTTCAGTTTGTTCGGAGCAACTGGAACACTCATCGTCGTAACCGACGGAGTAAATACCAGTAAAACTAATAAACATAATAACAGCTTTCGGTCCAGGAAATTACGGTAAGCAGTTGTTTGTATCACAATTTAGCAATCCTGGTTCGAATCACTGCCTTCTCCGTAATGGGAACGCTCTATCTTTTTTTTTTTTTCTTTTTACTTTTACTTACTACACTATCAACATCAAACTTTCACTTCGCCAACAAAATCCAATCCGCCTAAATTCGGCAGTTTCATAACCAACCGTTTAAGGGTTCGATCTTTCTGTGTTTCTCTGTTTCAGATTGCTTACCACGGGACAGTCAAATATCATTTTGGTTTGAATGACAATGCAAAAAAAAAAAAAAAAAAACTCTTGAAATTCTATTATATGAATTATCTCGAAGATGTAGGATCTGCTGTTGTTGCTGCTGCTGCTACTGCTGCTGCTGCTGTTGTTGTTCTTGCTGTTGCCGCCACTAATGTTGTTGTTGCTGGAATTAGTGGTGGTGGTGGTGATGTTTGTTGTTCAGTGGAAATTCATCTTGCTTGTTTCATTACTCTAGTTTATCTCTCCTTTAAGTGTTTATACAAACACACACACATATATTATATATCGTATATTTTATATGTATATATATATATATATGTATATATATATATATATATATATATATATATATATATATATATATATATATATATATATACACACATATATATATACATACACATACATACATACATATATATATATATATATATATATATATATATATATATATATATATAAATATATATATATAGATATATATAGATATATACATATATATATACATATATATATATATATACATATATATATATATATATATATATATATATATTGCCTTAAAACAAACCACATGTGTTTGATAACGTTCACTAGGGAGAGTCATTTCGAATTAGGCACGTTGAAATCCCATCATATTATTCCTCCACCATCACCACCACCACCACCATCACAACCATCGCCGCCGCCGCCACCATCACAAACATTGCTTTGTTTTGTTTTGTTTTCTTTTCTTTAATATTTTGCAAACAAGAGTATGGCACACCGGCGCTCCCCCCCACACACACACACACCTCCCTACTCTTCACCCCCATCGCCATTCCATTCTCACCACCACCACCACCACCCTCCATCATAGACGGACAGACAGACAGGATGAGACGTTCTGAGAGATAAAGGATAACGAAAAAAAAAACGATTCCTCGGTAACATAAGAATTAAAAGATTCCACGGTACATCCATTCATATAAGCATCTTTTCATTTTGTTCTATTATTATTGTTATTATTATTATTATTATTATTATTATTATTATTATTGTTGTTGTTGTTTTGTACTTGTATGTTCTTTTATTCTTTTCTTCTTTTACTTGTTTCAGTAATTTGACTGCGGCCATGCTGGAGCACCGCCCTTAGTTGAGAACCCCCCCCCCCAATATCCAAGCAATGAATTGGCCAACATAAAGTCCAGACATAAATCCAATTGAAAACCTTCAGAAGATACTTGGAAACAAAGTAACACAAAGGGCACCAACTACTACGACGAATTTATGGAGATATTAGAAGAGGAATGGAAGAAAGTAATACCTGACTTGTACAGGAACCTTATGTCCTGTGGCAATCGATGTGCAGAGGTGATCTCCAACAAAGGTCTACAAATATCATACTAACTGTATTAAGTTCATATTTACATTTCTTTCAATCATTATTATGGTTTTGAGTTAATTGAAGCATTTTTTGGTTTGATTGTCCTCTTATTTTGCACATGAAACATTTGGACGAAACTAGTATTAGTGTTATTAACTTTCATTAAGACCATTGTACAAACTTAGCTTTTTCACAGAATTTAGATAATGGTTAATCATATTTACGAAACCAATTTGTATGTTTACTAGCTTTTCCGAAATTAAAAAGATATTAATCATTCTCTTTTTTTTTTTTTTTAGCTCGTATATACTAGACTAAAAATATCTATACATCAAATTTGGCAAAAATATTTATGCATTAAATTTGGTTGAAATTTGAAGGTAGGCTATGTTGCCGAGTTGGATACGGGCGAAGCCATGTAAGCATTGATGTGGTGTTCAATCCCCAATGGTTCGGCCCATCATTTTTTTTCAGTCAATTGTTTAGATTTAGTCGCTCTAGTTGCAGCATATTATCAAGAATCATGTATAATTACAGTCATTATATATATACTTTTTATGTATTATATATCAATATATATATATTATATATCAAGGCGGCGATGCTGGTGTGTTTACGTCCCCGTAACTTAGCGGTTCGGTAAAAGAGACCGATAGAATAAGTACTAGGCTTACAAAGAATAAGTCGTGGGGTCGATTTCCTCGACTAAAAGCGGTGCTCCAGCATGGCCGCAGTCAAATGACTGAAACAAGTAAAAGCGTATATATATATTATTTATTATATATATATATGTATGTATGTATGTATGTAAATACATACATATATATATATATATATATATACATGTATGAATGTATAGAAACACACATACACATATATTTTTATGAATACATACATACATACATACATACATACATACATACATACATACATACATACATAGACATTTATATATATATATATATATATATATATATATATATATATATATATATATATATATATATATATACATACTCCAATGCACACACATTAGGAGTGGAAAATGAAAAATGAAAGCCAACGTCAAAATGATCACCACCACCGTCACTACCACCACCAACAACAACAAACAAACAAACAACAAGCAAGCCGTTAAGCTAACATTAACGATGCAACTGTCACCTCTCTTGACTCCAAGAATTGAGAAGGAGCTAATACTGTGACCCAGTTTTCGTCAGCCATATTACATTACCAAAAACGCGACCCTATTACTGCAAGAGTCTCACAGACTTCCTGTGCCTTTAATACTTATCTTTCGCAACAATATGTCCGCTAAGTGAGAAGGAACATTACATATATATATATAATTTATATTGTATATTATATATTATATATATTTGTATATATATTAGAAGCTGGTAATTTTTGTTTTTTGTGATTGTTGTTGTTTTTGTTACTGTTGTCTTGGATGTTAGTACGCATTTAATTATTATGTTTACGGTTTAGCTTCGCGTTTAGATTCAATATTATTACTAACTCGAAAAATATGTGCACGTACGAGAGGGTACTGAAAAGTTCTTGGCCTTGGGTAAAAGAAAATACAGAAGGATCAGTTAATTATGATTTTATTTAACATATTCCCCTTCTCAGATTCATAGTTATTGCAGCCGTCCTTCACTTTTTTTAAGCTCTGTAAAAGAACTCGAAAGATTGAATCTCCTTTAAAACGAGGAACCTTTTAGCACTCCCTCGTAAATATGAATGTAGGAGCAGAATGTTATTTCTACACGAATGTTATTTCGTGATTTTGTGCATATGAGATAGATAGATAGATAGATAGATAGATAGATAGATAGATAGATAGATAGATAGATAGATAGATAGGATGGATGGACGGACGGACGGACGGATAGGGCTTTTTTCAATTTTTGTCTACCAAATCCACCCACAAGGTTTTGGCCGGACAAAAACTATAGTAGAAGATACGTGCCTAAGGTGTCACATAGTGGAACTGAACGCGGGACCATGTGGTTGAGAAGTAAATTTGCCATACAGCCACGCCTGTCTACTATTTTTTTTTAACCAGTGGACTCCGAAGACTGGTTTCCCGATCTCCATGGCGAATAAGTGATCGAAATCGTAGCATACCCCTTAAACTGGACGCCAGTCTGTTGCAGGGCTCCAGACCAGTAATTTTGACGGGATGGTACTTAACAGGCACTTTATTTTATTGACCCCACCCTCCAAAGAGATAAAAGGCAAAAATTGAACTCAGCGGGATTTGAACTCAGAACGTAAAGAGTCAAATGAAATGCCGCTAAGCATTTTTCCCGAATCGCTACCAACTCTGACAGCTCTACGTCTTGGATTCCAGTATTACTTCCTTATTAACGTCGTTATAAGTTTAGTAGCTGTTTCATGTTTGTTTTTTTCTATGTTTCAGTTATGTTAAAATGCTTCGCAGCATAAAGTCCGTCTTTGCAGTCTCAGTTCAAATTCTATCGAGCTCGACTTTACCTTTCATCCTTTAAGGGTCGATAAAATAAATACCAGTTGAGTACTTGGGTCAATGAGATTGATTTGTAACTTCCACTAAAGTTGCTGGCTTTGCGCAAAATTTGAAACCAGTAATTTATTGTATGTGCATCTATGTGTTTCATACACAATTTTACTCTTATCAGATTTAATGAATATATTTGGAGAGATTTGGAAGAGTCCAGTTTTGGATGGGTCTCTTAATTTATGCTGGAAATTGCTATATATATATATATATGTGTGTGTGTGTGTTAATTCTATCATTCTTTTAAATGTTTCATTCATTGGATGGCGTCCATGCTGGAGCACTGCAGTACAGTACCATCATCACTAATACTACCACCAGTACCACCACCATCGTCACCAAAACATCTTCACTTCTATCATCACCAATATGCCAGAACCACCTGTATCAGTATGAGCTGACGGAAGGCCCTTATGCGGTCGCTTGAAAAGTTAGAAATAGACGCTAAATTTATTCAAATTGCAACCTACCCTCTTTAGATGAGGGAACGTAGTTAGTCCAATATATCTCATATTCATCACTACCACCACCACCCACTACAACAACCACCACTACCACCATTAGTAGCATTGTCATCATCAGTTTCGTTATCAAACGTTGCTGACGTTGTCGTCATCATCACCATCATCATCATCATCAATGTTATCATCATCGTCATTGTCATCATCATAATATTTATTAACAAAGCTATCATCGTCATCGTCGCCGTCCTTATCATGATCATCATCATCACCACCACAACCACCACCACCACCGCCACCACCACCACAACCACCACCACCACCGCCACCACCATCATTATTACGCATATGTTTTTCAACAGATTGTTCTCAATATTTTCGCTTTGTCTTTTGTTTGTTTGTTTGTTTGTAGCAGATGTAGAAAGAAGAAAGGGAGGTAAAACGAGAAAAGAGGGGGGGGACAACGGGAAGAGGTAGCTTGTCAGAGAGAATAAAGGGAAGAGGATAGAAGGAAGTGAGAAAAGGAAAGGGAGAAAGTCAAAGAACAGAGAGAGAAGGAGAGGAAGAAATTATATATACGTGTGTGTGTGTTTGTGTAATGTATATATGTATTATATATATATATGTGTGTGTGTGTGTGTACAGAGAGAGAGAGAGAGAGGGAGAGAGAGAGAGAGAGGAGTTATAATAGCGGAAAGAGAAGAGACCAAGACAGACAGACAGAGACACAGATACATAGATAGATAAATAGATAGAGAGAGAGAGAGAGAGAGAGAGATAGACAGAGAGAGAGAGAGAGAGAAAGAGAGAGAGACAGACAGACAGAGACAGAGGGAGAGAGAAATAGAGAGAGAACGAGAAAAAAGTGAGGCGAACTTGGTGGAAAGGATATCGGGTAAAAAGCAATATGGCGTAAAAACGGCAAGTAATTATGTTTCTCTTCATTCTGGTCAGATTATTATAGCCACCGGAAGCAGATGGCGTCTAAGTTTCCTTCTTACTCCGCCATATTGCCTTTCTGTATCCCCTTTCACACCAAACACACCCACACTACGCCCCACTTTTTACCTTAACTTATAGTTTCTCTCCGTTTCCTTGTATTTTTCTCTTTATTTCTCCTTCTCTCTCTGTCTTTATCGCTCTCTCGCTCACTCTTGCTTTCTGTATGTCTCTCATTCGTCTCTCCTTTCTTTTTCTCTCTCTCTCTCTTTATCTATCTATCTATCTATATTCCTCTCTCTCACACACACACAGTCAATCAACTTCTCTCTCTTTGTTCTCCCGCTTTTTCACCTAACCTCTTAACCCGTCTCTGTCAATCTCTCCTTTTCACTCTCTCACACTCTCACTCACTGACTCTTATATTCTCTCCCATTCACTTCTCTCTCGTTCTATCTCTCTCCTCTCTCTCTCCTCTCTCTCTCCTCTCTCTCTCTCCTCTCTCTCTCTTCTCTCTCTCTCTCTTCTCTCTCTCTCTCCTCTCTCTCTCTCTTCTCTCTCTCTCCTCTCTCTCTCTCTCTCTCTCTCTCTCTCTCTCTCTCTGTATATATATATATATATATACACCTATCTATATGTATCTATCTCTATCTATCCATCTTTTACTCTCTCTCTTAATCTCTCTTTCATACTATCTCTCACCCTCTCTCACCTCAGTCTCTCAGTCATTCTTCCCTCTACTGATCATTCTATCCCTCTTTATACTTCACACTAACTAATGCACAAACAAAACAATATGTCTGACTTTATACTTTATCGCTCTGTTATGGCAAATAAATTCTCAACGCCTTTCTATTGTTTTGTTTTGTATTTTATTTTATTTTTCGTTTTCCCGTTCGTTGCTCTTCCAAGGAAAGATGGCAGCCGTTGCCACTGCCAGAGAACAACGTAAAACACACACCTAAACAGGATGTATAAATTTGCTGCGGATATATATATATATCGTGTGTGTGTGTGTGTGTGTGTTTTGGGTGGCTGTATGTGTTTGTGAGCATCGTATATATGTGTATGCGAGCATGTTAGTACACATATATTGCATGCTTATATATATGCATACATACAAACGTACATATATACATGAATACAACGATGTATACACATAAATAGAAGCGTGTATGATCATGCGTTTAAGATAGCTGCATAGATATCGTGATTAGTAGACAGATGAATTTGGCAGGTATATACGGGGTGCGAGAGGTATTTGAGGACATATTTGGTAATTTAATTAAGGAGCTCAAATTTAGCAAACGCTAAATCTATTTTAATATAGATTTGTGCACAAGTCGCAGGCGTGGCTATGTCGCTGTGTAGTAAGAAGCTTGCTTCCCAACCACATGGTTCCGGGTTCAGTCCCACTGCGTGGCATCTTGGATAAGTGTCTTCTGCCTTAGTAAGGGACATGTCAGATAATATAGATACTGAGTTCTTTGATTACAGAAAAAATGGGGTAGTCATGGCTGGCAAAATTATTCTTTGTGATTTACTCAGAAGGAAAGAGCTTTTATATAGTTATTTAAATAGCTAGAAATAGCAACCAAGGTCCCGCAAATCATACGCTACTTCTTTAAGGACACATTGGATAATATAGACTCTAGGGTCCTTGAACATAGGAATAATACGGAATGACCATGGCTGAGAACATTTAATGTTTTTAATGATTTTGTCAGGTGTAAAAGGAAGTGTTTATGAATGACCTTCACAGATCCACCGAATCTGGTGACATTGATACCGTTTGAACATCTGTAAACTGACGTATTCAGGAAAAATGTGGGCGGCAAAGGTAATGCCAGATGGGTGAGTCTAATGGTTACTGCAAGGCCTTTGTGGACGGTGGTGAGAGGAGAGACAGAGTGTCGATGACGTTAGATGATATGTTTTTATGTGATTGGGTTTAGGGGGGGGGGGGTCGTTGTATAAATTTTGGGGACGATTGACTTACACCCTCGCCAGATTTAACAAACACACACACACATACATACACGCACAGGGACAGAAGGTTCCTTTAGGGCATTCTGTTTTGTTGCAAATATTCAGATCAGGTCTCCAGATGAATCTAACTTTATTCTCCTACATCCACCACCGCCACCACCACCACCACCACCACCGCCACCACCACCACCGCCACCACCGCCACCACCGCCACCACCACCGCCACCACCGCCACCACCGCAACATCCACCATTACCATCACCGCCTCCGCCACCACCACCACCACCACCATGTACCATTGCTACGCTGCCAAAAGTTTTCCTCCTATTCTTGAAGAATATGGGTAAATGTTCAAACAGCTTTGTTATTTTGGAGTTAATTGTTCTAGAAAAGACAAACACAACATAAGCTAAAACAATAGAAGGAACGTGTTTCTCGGGTAGGGAAGGCATCTGAGCGGGGTGGCTCACGGGTAAGTGTTTCGGAGGAGGGGTTGCTGAGGGAACTTGTCGGGTGGTGTTTAAATGGATAGTATTTCAATTCGTTTGTTTCATGCCATGTGCCACGCAAAGGTTTCCTTTCTACCCGTGTACCCGTGTATCATCCATCAACCCACCCACGCCCACCACCATACACCATTGTACACCTCACCTCTTTTTTTCTTTACATTTATATCTCCTTCCGCACTTTTTCTCTTTCCCTCTCTCTCTATCTATCTCTATCTCTCTCACTCGTTCTTTCTGTATCTGTCTCTATCTACCTCTCTCTCTCTCTCTTCTTCCTGTATAATTATCTATTGATATGTCGAGCACACACACACACACACGCACGCACATACACACGCACATACCCCCCCCCACATATATATATACATATATACTTACATATGTATGTACATACACATATATATGTATATGAATACGTGTGTGTATAGATAGACAGAGACAAAAAATAGACAGACAGATAGATAGACAGATAGATAGATAGATAGATAGATAGATAGATAGATAGATAAATAGATAGATAGATAGATAGATAGATAGATAGATAGATAGATAGATAGATATTCATTTGTGTGCACATGTTAGAAAAGAATTACTTAGGGAAACAATGTTTTCACTAATGCCTTCATTCAATTTCCTTTCTACCCGGGTACCCGTGTAACATTCATCAAATCACACATACACACTAAACCTTTTTTTACATTTATGGTTCTCTCAGTCAGACGTTCTGTCTGTCTGTCTATCTGTCAGACTCTCTCTCCCATTCTTTCTCTCTCCGTCTCAGTCTCTTTCTCTCTCCCTCTCTCTATCTTTCTCATTTCCTCTTCATTTCGCATCCTCTTTCTCCTTTTCTCTACATGTATAGTTATTGATTTATTATGTATACATGTATGTATGTATGTCCCTTCTATTTTTTTTATTATTATAAAACTTCCACTGAGGAGGGAGCCGGTTTCCAACAAAGATACAAGGCTCCATCTTTTGGATGTACCTAACACAGACAAATTCATATTTGGAACTTGAGAAAAGTCTTGCATATTTTTATTGTTCCACTCACAGATTGCACTAGTAATGTACGAGTTAACAGGTCGATTTCTCTATCTGAAAATCTCAGTTTATCCACATTCTCCTTTCAGCATCTACTAACAAAATCTCGTGCTCCAATTATTATTGGTATGAATATGAATTTATAGTCTGGATATAGAAGCTGAAGATTTTGAAGCAGTTGTCCATAGATATCCTCTTTTCCTTTGATTTTCAAAGAGACATTTATATCTGCAGGGCAGCTGACCTCTATGATGCTACATACCTTTGCTCCTCTGTCCCAAACAACAATATGCGGCCTGTTATGTTTACATTTGACAGAAGTTTTGATGGGAATATTCCACCAGTATTCCTTGAGTTGGTGTTTATGAACGAATTCCATAACAGAGGGAATTTCTAAGTTTATTTTAGGAGAGTCTTTTTTTGTGGATGGCATTGTAAATTGTTTTATCTACAACATCATGCCGCATAGGACATTTTAGGACAGCTACTAATCACAGGCGTGATGAAAGCGACCGGTGTCAGTGTCTTTAGGACACCCGTAACTTAGCAGTTCCGCAAAAGAGCCCGATAGAAAAAGTACCAGGTTAAAAAAAAAAGTACCAGACTTTAAAAGAAATATTGGGGTCAATTTATTTGACTAAAAACCCTTCAAGGAGGTGCCCCAGCATGACCGCAGGCAGATGACTGAAACAAATAAAAGATAAAAGATACACACAGATACATACATACATACATACATACATACATACATACATACATACATACATACATACATACATACATACGCATATCTTTTTCACCGTCTAATTAACAACAGAAAAGAAAAAAATTGACGGCAGTTTAGATTGGAAGCTGTAGGTAAGGTGGGATGAGGATAGCCGTCATTGTAAATTTACAGATGGATGACAGAAAACTTTGAAAGGTTTGCAGTCACGTGTTACACAAACTGGCGGGAAAAACATTTTTTTTTTCCTTCACTGCCGAACAGCATCTTACGTATGCTTTCATCTTGAGACAACAGACAACAAAGTTAGCGAAGAGTAAACATTCACACATACTTTCTCATACACGTACACACACATACAGATATACATATACAAATACATGTATGTGTGTGTATATATATATGTGTGTGTGTGTATGTATATATATATGAGTGAATATATATATATGTAAGTATATATATGCATGCATTTATATGTACGTACATATATATTGGTATGTATGTATGTTTATGTAAATATATATGTATATATATACATACATACATATATATATATATATATATATATATATATATATATATATATATATATATATATATATATATATATATATATATATATATATATATATATATATATATATATATATACATGTATATTGCTAAGCACTTCTACTTTGATCATCAATAAATGCGAGCTGGAAGCAGTCCACATTTGCTGCATAACTTCCCTCCATCTTCTAAGACTCTCTTGAGTCTGAGAACAGCAGACGTATTGAAAGAGCAATTTCAACACTGGCAAGGCAGACAACAAGAGTCTTGGAGAACGGTAGGCTATCGCTACAAACCAAAGTTACACTTTACAGAGCTTGCGTACCCATCACACTGCGTTATAGTAGCGAGACCTGGGGCATCTAATCACGATGAGAACAGATTCTCAATGTCTTCTACCTACGCAGCCTCAGAAGGAGTCCGAACGGCGAAGAATCTGAGTGAGTTACCCATAATGAAGTATTGGTTCCTGCGTGAATACCCTGCATTCTCTACCCGCTACTTGACAACAACACCTTGGTTGGATGGGATATGTACTTAACTGGAACGAGGCGATTGAGCGCAGCTATCGTGGCGCTGACGATTTGGCATGGCAGACTGGAAGCCTTCTCTTTATGTGTGTACATATATATATATATATATACATGTATGTATGTATGAAATTTAAACAGACATATATGTGTATGCATATATGTGAATTTATGTTTGGATGTATATACCTACTCTAGGTACTTGTTTAAGATATACTTTTAAAATCTTTGCCCACGAATGTGTGTGTATCATATATATATTCATGTATATATATATATTCTTATATGTGCACATACGCGTGGGTGTGTGCGTGGGTGTGCTTGTTTGTGTCCGTGTGTGTATATATATGTATGCTGTATGCGTATGTGTGCATGTGTATATCTTTGTGCATGCATGCGTGCGCCATAATTTCTAAACTATGCCTGAAATAATTTCTTAGAGGAAGTACTAAGGGGAAAGTGCTTATAATTTCCTTTCTATTATTCATGTTTTTTTAAGTACTTTCCCATTAAACGTTTTGCGTGTTTGTGTGTGTGTGCGTGCGTGCGTATACATATATATAGAAACGTATACGCTAACGTTCACACACACGGACGTAGAGGCCGATATAGATTTTCAACTACTTTAGCACCTTTTCCGTAGTATTACCCTCTGAAATGGTGCCAAGTAACTTTTGATGCAATCAAAGAATGTGTGATTATTTCGAAATGCGTCTAACCAATGGAACTACGCCGTCAGACACGCTTCTTTGCGCGGAAATGGCCCGACTTAGACATTCCATCAGCAGAAATGGGAAAGGTTTATAATCTTCGACCTGATAGGTCTCTCCAACCGACGACTCATACACAGAAATACATAGATACCATCTAGCGATGGTCTGCCCTTGGGAAGGTCCTTTCTATATGGACCTTCTCTCCATCACTCTCTATACGACCTGGGAGGGCCCATACTCTCCTTGATGACGTGAAGTAGATTACTGGAACTTTGGGCAATGATGACTAGACGAAGGATCGCAAAAGTTCTTCATCAACCCGCTATGGCAGTGTTTCTCATCCATTTTTTTTTTTTTTTACCAATGGATCCCTTTGATTACTATTCTGATGGACCCCCAAAGCCATTCTCATTTCACGTTATTCCAGTCCATTCAGCTGGCAAATATGAGTAATCCTGCGATGGACTGGCGTCCAGTCCAGGGGGAGGAATTTATACGCCATTGAAACCAGGAAATCGGCCCTTATAAGTCGGCATGACTCGAGACAATGTCCTAGAGACAATGTCCTAGAGACAATGTCCTAGAGACAATGTCCTAGAGACAATGTCCTGTCATGTTATGTCGGCAAAAATCTTTACTCCAAAGAATAAGTATCTTATAGGCCTATGGCTCGGGAGGAGCATTTCAAAACGCACCTATGTGTTTATAAAGAGCGCTCTGAGCTGGCTACGGTGTCCGGCAAAACTGCAGTGAAAAAGCCTTCAAAGGATCAAATATATCCTAAACATATTTAAAACGATCTAAAGTTTGTGGATGTTCCGTCACTGCTCCACGTACCTATATATATATATATATATATATATATATATATATATATATATATATATATACACACACACACACATACACATCTATATATGTATGTATATATCGCTTTATATCTTTCATTCGCTATCTTCCCCGCACCCACGTTATTCACACACACACTCTCTCTCTACCCCTCTCTCTCTCTCTGTCTATCTATTTATCTATCTATCTAATGATGCGTCTCTCTCTCTTTCTATCCATTTATCTATCACAACGATAGCTTATTATTTACTCATCGATGACTTTTCTCGCTTACTACAAAACACAGCTGAAGGCAATTAAGATCCCTACCCGTGTCCCACCCGTATTCCACCTGACATTGACTCCCATACGTCCGTCTCTTCGCCACCACCACCGTTCTCCAAATCTGCCACACCCGTTATTAGCAAGGAAAAAAGAGACAAAGCTTGTTGTCACAGAACATAAGCTTCCTGTTTTTTTGGTGGTGTATGTGTTAATAGGGGAGGAGTGAGGACGGTGTACTAAGCGGGTAGCGATGTGTTAACGGGGTAGCGGTTGCATCTCTAGTTCTTTGTAGTTAGTTGGTCCCTTATCCGTAATACAACTCTGGTAATACCATTAACACGTGAAATATATGAATTTTAGAATATGAGTGTGCTAGTATGTATGTAGATGAGTGTGTGTGTGAGAGAGAGAATGTGTGTGTGTATGTAAATATCTAGATGCATATATGTACAAATATGTGTGTGCGTGTGTATGTGTGTATATATATATATATATATAAACAACAGTTTGCAATATATATATATATATAATTAATATAGACAGCAGTTTGCAATATACACACACACACACACACACACACACATATATATATACATCGTTCAATTTATAGAAAAACAAAAGACGAAGACAGGTGTAGGAACAACAAGCAAGTGTATTAGTTTGACGCTCTGGAAAAATGAAAAAGTCTTTTACGTTTCGAGCCTATGCTCTTCGACAAAAAAGAATAAGAGGAAATAAATTGAGATTCAAAAAACAAGTAACGCGTAGAGTTCAGCGGTCCAACATGGTGAATATATTTATAATACTTAAAGTATAATATATATATATATGAATATATATGTGTGTGTGTGTGTGTGTGTGTGTGTGTGTGTGTGTGTGTGTGTGTGTGTGTGTGTGTGTGTGTGTGTGTAATATATAATAATATATCTTGTGTGTGAGTGTGTGTGTGTGTGTGCCTACATCTGCGTTTTCTTTTACTTATTTCAGTTATTTGACTGCGGCCAGGCGGGAGCACCGCCTTGAGGGGTTTTAGTCGAAAAAAGTCGTCTGGGGGCTGTGGTTGAAGTCAATGGCGATTTTACTGAATAAATTTACACTTTAGTATTTCAAGATATTTTTATATAATTTTGGTAAAATAAGATGTCAGTGATATTTTCATTTTGCGTAATTTAGATGACAATTTATTCGCCGCACCCTATATATATATATATATATATATATATATATATATATATAATATACGACAGGTTTCTGGCAGCATTTGTCCTGTCCTGGGATAACTTCACTTATGGACTTGCTGCGAAAACGCCGAAAGGCATCTGATGCTGTCAGTTACTGCTGCTGAGACGAACTTCCATCTCTGATGTTTATCATGTTTTTAACATTGCCGTAATTGACTTATTGAAAGTGTATATATATTTAGTATGATACATAGATGGCTATTTCATTTAAATACTACTCCAGCTGCGCACACCAGATACGTTAATTAAGCAAAGCACCAACATTTTTGTTAATGCAGTATATCTCAACAACCAAGATAAAGTAATCTCTAAGTCAAAGAGTACGATTTTATTATGTTGTGTATCATCGGCGGGTTTCAGGGATGAAAACTAAATTTATTTAACATTTGCAGAGCATCACGTCTTCGTATAGTTCAGTGCAGTGACTGAGTTCAACGTGACATTTATGTTATGTTCGCAATTAGGATCTTTATCTGATGATAACGATCCTAATTGCGAACATAGCGCAAATGTCACGTTGCGAACATAACTTGGTGGCAACCTTTTAACCATATACTTCGTAGTGAACTGAAGAGAAGTTAGTAGAATCAATATTCTACGTCCACTATTGCCTAGAATGTCGCTGTTCTTTTTAAAGCAGCTGCTCTTCATGAGACAAACATTCTTTACGGTATTCCTATAGTTCAGCTACGTCATTTTCTATGAATTCTTCCAACTCTACGGTATCAAGGTTTTTTGCTGATTTTGGTGAGGAATTTCTACGGTGAGAATACTGTATAGTTACCGTATTTATAAAGAGACGATTGGGCGCTGCTGTCTGGATGCTGTCGATTCGGCGCGGCGGACTCAACACTGAACCTATTTTAGCGAGCGACAGCAGTTTTTTGCCGTGGATGCAAACACGTGCACGTGCGCAGAAACATAGATATAGCTAGAGAGAGGTAGGTCAAAAGAGACATTACCATTTATTAATTGAACACGGCTGGTATACACACTTTCCTTATGGACATGAAGAGAAATATGCCCACACGCATAAGCAGAGAGAGAAAGTGTGCGTGTATGAGAAAGAGAGAGAGAGAGAGACAGAGACAGAGACAGACAGACAGACAGACAGACAGACAGACAGACAGACAGACAGACAGACAGACAGACAAACAGATAGACTGAAGGGGAAGAGGACGAGAGAAATATTGATCTCAAATTTTGTAACAAGGCCAGCAAGTTTGGGGGAGGGGTGAGTCGATTACATCGGCCCCAGTATCCAACTGGTACTTATTTTATCGAACCCGAAAGGATGAAAGACAAAGCTGACTCCGGCGGAATTTTAACCCAGAACGTAAAGACGGACAAAATGCCGTTAAGCATTTTGTCCGGCGTGCTAACGATTCTTCCAGCTCATCGCCTTGGGACGAGAGAAATATTAGAACGGTTATTGTCAAATAAGTCAGGGTCGTGTCAGCGACGCCATATAAGTGGCGCCAAAACGGCTGTGCCAAAACGGCTGCGCTGGAATCTCCCATGCCTGTATCGCTTCATCGCATTGAGTCGGCTGTGTTATCCAAAATCTCAAAAACTTTTTGTGTCCCTAACTAGGTTTACTTTCCCAATCAATTGATTTCAAAGTTGTTCTTCGAGAACATACCTTGATGAAGTACAATGAGACCGAAACGTATGAGTGATTGTCCTCCTTGCTTGCAATCAAGAATGAGATTATTTCGTAAGTATTGGTTGGAGCAAAGGATTCGTTTTTTTCGGGATACATTCGATTCTCACTTTACCATATTGATCAGAGTCTAGAGAGAATTAATGTATAATCTAAACTAAATGAATTAATTCTTCCATAGAAATTTTATGTCAGAGTAAAAGAATAATTTTGCAAACACGCTTTAAAAAAGAAAAAAATTCATAGCTCGACCTGTGCTCCACGAGGCAAACTGCACAAACACCTAAGACGCTAAAATTTAGGAGCTTCGTACAAGTTCTGAATAAATTCAAGAAAGTTTCTTAATCCAACTAAAAGAAAATGAAATATTATTAGTAATAAAGAGAAGAAGAGACGTCACTTCTGGAACAGAGGAAGCTGGGGGACAGAGTTGGGAGGGGAAAACGAGAAGGATGTGAGGTGTTATGATTTGTCAAAAGATTTGACGTAAAGCATTTCAAACTGCCAAATAACAGATTTACTCTGTGATACACATGGCCACTAAAACGATATATTTCCTGTACCCAAGTCAATTAGAAATTTTCAACTGCAATGTGTATAGCTCGTGTATTGAGTAAGATGGGTGGAGGAATTTTTAGAAAGAAATTGATAAAGGACGGGTTGGCATGCGAGGAGATGCTGAAAAGTTCCTGGCTTTGGGTAAAAGAAAATATAGGAGGAACAATTAATTATGATTTCATTCAACTTATTCCCCTCTCAGATTCACACACTTGTTGCAGCGGACTTTAGGACTAGGGGACAGGAATGTGTTCTAGGAGGTGATGATAAACCGAGGTGACGAATTAAGTTTTAACACGATGTATATCCACCTTCCTTAATTCCGTTTGTGGCACAGTGACGCAGAGAAAAAGGAATATAGAAATTTTGGCATGTGTGTGTGTGTGCGCACGCGCATCTATGTAAGTACGTATGTATATACATATACATAGTATACATGTATACATGTATATATATATATATATATATATATATATATATAAATATAAATGTGTGTATATTATTTCCATATAAAGTTATAAACAGCACGCACACACATACACATGTACATGCGTATACGCATATATATAGTTGCATTCGTGCTTAGAAATTACGTACACACACAAATATATTCATACATATATGAATGTATGAACAGAAACATATACACACATATACATACATACGTACATACAAACACACACACACGCATATGTGTGTGTGTGTATGTATATATATATATATATATATATATATATATATATATATATATATATATATATATATATATATAATCTGAATATCATTTTCATTGAAAATATTCTCAATACAAAAATACATGAAAAATGAATATGATACCAAAATATGCTGACACTAATTTTCCGAAGAGAAATGTTCGGGTTTGGGTTTGGATTTGGGTTAGGCAAAATGTCTTTAAAATCTTTCGAGACGAAATATCTTACACTCTTCAGTTTCCAGTTACGAAATGATAAATCCTGATTACACTTCTGCAAACTAGGACATTGCCAAAAAAAAAAAAAAAAAAGAAAATTTCTCCAACAAGGGCATGAAGAATTTGGTAGAGTATCTCAGAATTGACTTTATGTATTCTAACTTGATTTATAATCTGTGATGAATATAGAGTGCTATATGAAATGTGTTTAAGAAATTTGGTGGCTGTGTACTATGAAGTTTGCTTGCCAACCACATGGTTCTGGGTTCGGTCCCACTGCGTGACATGACACCTTGGACAGGTGTCATCTACTCTAGCCACGGGCCGACATAAGCAGCGAATAAATTTGCTTTAAATGAATTCATATTTCTCATTACAATCAAGGATAAAATCTGTATAGGATTTTATCAAGTGGTTAGCGTGTAAAAAACCATTTAGGTAAAAATTAATACAAAGTATTTAATTTTATAGATATAATTATAAAATTATAGTAAGGGCAAATACTGAGTAATGCTACATGCTAGAAGAAGATGCCAGATGGCTCTAAAACTACCTTATTTATCACATAGACACGGGTTGAAAGCGAGGGAATAAACAAAAAAGATTTTTCTAGAAAGTTAAGCTATTTTATCTTACATATATATAAGCTCATACATATATATATTCATTTATTTATTTATCTATATACATGCATGTATATACAAATATATATGCATGTATGTTTGTATATATGTATGTAAGCATGCACACACACACACAAACAAACACAAAGCTTTGGTATATCCTGGGATCAACGTCCTTTTGCCCATGAAAATAATAATAATATATGTGTGTGTGTGTGTGTGTGTGTGTGTGTTTGTATGTAAACCCTCCACATAACCCTTTGCTTCATAAATTCGAATCTGAGCTATTAAGTATGATTAAGAACATTAGATTTTCTAAATTTACGTCAGCATAAAAAAATCCAAAAAAATCAACACTCTAGAATGCTGTTCGTGTTTGTGTGTGTATGTCTGTGTGTATTTCTGTGTGCGCGTGTGTGTATAAGACAGAGAAAGAAAGAGAGCGAGAGAGAGAGAGAGAGAGAGAGAGAGAGTTGTGGGGAAGGAGAGGGTATGTTGAGATCATATTTGGCGAGGGATATTTAGACTTTGCATTTCAGTTTTCTATCAACACGTAAGCACGTACATTAAAAATGCAATTTAAAATGCAATTGGAGAAACGACCTGTTAGAGTAATTATGGGAACGGAATACTTTCGCCTGTTTAAAGAAACTATTTCTTTTGAGCAGAGCGATTAGCTTTTCAAACTGGAGCTGTATATATCCATATGTATATGCTGATGATATATATATATATATATGTGTGCTTCTATATTAGTGTGTTTAGGTGTATATATATATATATATATATATATATATATATATATATATATATATATACACACAAGGGTTGGACAAAATAATGGAAACACCTAGCATCATAGCATCATAATTTTGAAATAACCGTTAATAATCTATGTACATATCTATGTGTGAATGTGTGTGTGTGTGTGTAATCTCAAGCACAATATTATATATACAAGCACACACAGCACAACGGAAAAGGAGTAATCAATGCATGTAGTAGAATTGAGTTACTCGTGTAAAGTAGTCATGAAGTGTAAGTTTACCATTGCGTGTACACACACACACACACACATACATATAGATATATACATAGTTAGCTAGCTAGCTAGCTAGATAGATAGATAGATAGATATGCATGCGTGCACAAACACATGTTTACATGCAGGCATATGTGTATATAAACACTCACAGGTAGACGCACACACGCGTGTTTTATATATATATATATATATATTCCTAAAATTATGCATGCAGACGCACGTGCACACGCTTGCTTGCACACATGCGTGTATGCTTATACTCGCATGTGTGTGTGTGTGTGTGTATTCTTTGAACTCCTGAAACCGACAGCTGACAGATGTGTCACTCCAAGAAAAACACTGCTGAGTTGACAAGGCAGTTTTGCATTTTGTAACTGAAGTAGTTGAGAACCACGCCTAAAATCAGTCAGAATTGCCATTTATTTGGTGCCAACTAGTAAATCTCTCTGTGGCTGCTCGTCTTGCTTGAAAAAGCAGCGATATCTTTAACGAGTCACACTGTAGAATTCCAATTATAATAAGAAAATTAAACGACATATTTGCATATAATACTTTCATATTATCTTATGGCAAATTCACGCAAAGCGCTCAACGAAGGCTATATAAATTATTCTTTTCTACTCTTAGGCACAAGGCTCGAAATTTTGGGGGAGGGGGGCTGGTCGATTAGATCGACCGCAGCATGAAACAGGTACTTAATTTATCGACCCCGAAAGGACGAAAGGCAAAGTCGACTCCGGCGGAATTTGAACTCAGAACGTAACGGCAGACGAAATACCGATAAGCATTTCGCGCTAACGATTCTGCCAGCTCGCCGCCTTAAATTATTCTGGTATCCTGCTGCATTCGTGACATTTCTCTCACCGTTAATTCGTCGGTATTTTTTTTTTAATGTGAGTCGCATTTTTTTAAATTAGGATTTTTTTATAGGCTTTAGAAAATTCATATTAATGCTTGAATATCTTGATAAACGTGTAATTTTATAATTTTGTTGTACACAAGTATGATGAATAAAACTAGCGGTAGTTTCTAATTTATATATATATATATATATATATATATATATATATATATATAATTTTCTACTTTAAAGAATACTTTGTATGATAAAAATATTTTCAAAAACATTTAAGCAATGCAGAAAGGAAGTTAGACCCACATAATTTCCAAGTGGGCAATCCTTATTATCTAAACTTATCTTCGTTTACATCTTCACTAACAACCTCGAAGCAAAAGCAGCCGTTGAAAGTAGATAATGATATGTCGTGGCATTCCGTCGATTACGACGACGAGGGTTCCAGTTGATCCGATCACCGGAACAGCCTGCTCGTGAAAATTAACGTGCAAGTGGCTGAGCATTCCATAGACACTTGTTCCATTAACGTAGTTCTCGGGGAGATTCAGCGTGACACAGAGTGTGACAAGGCTGACCCTTTGAAATACAAGTACAACAGAAACAGGAAGAAAGAGAGACAGAAAGTTGAGAACACGCACACACACACACACACACACACACACACACACACACACACACACACACACGTTGTCCAAGGGAAAGGCAAATGTCAATACAGATTGGCGCCAGTGACGTAGCAACTAATTTCTACAGCTGAGTGAACTAGAGCAACATGAAATAAAGTGTCTTGCTCAAGAACACAGCACAGCCCGGTCCGGGAAACGAACTCACAACCTCACGATTGTAAACCCGACGCTCTAACCCCCGAGCCATAGGCTTTCACACACGTATAGATAGATAGATAGATAGATAGATAGATAGATAGATAGATAGATAGATGTGGCAGGCTTTCAGTTTCCATCTACCAAATCCATCCACAAGTCTTCAATTGTCCGGACGCTTTAGTAGAAGACACTTACCCAAGGTGCCACATAGTGGGACTGAACCCAAAACCATACAGGTAGGAACCAAACAACTTACCACACAGCCATGTCTACAACCAAGGCTGGATTTTTTGTTTGTTTTTCTTTTTTAACTTTGACGAAAATCTATCTGAATGTTTACGTTCGTCCATCTCCCTAAAAATTAAAATAAAATGTCCATATATTTTATTCTCTTGCCAAGCCAGCTTTCCGGGTTTTTTTTATTGTGTTTTGATTCGATTTTCAAGATATCGTCTCTGCAATTCTCTTCGGGTCCATATATCTTTCAGTCTTTGGTTATTTCATCTTATCTAATCTCTCTCAATAATTTTCCCCGTTTTGTATACATTCTTCATTCTACACAACTAATTAATTCTACCTTTTCTGTTTTCTTCAGGGTGCTTATCTGTGTAAAGGTATGTGTGTGTGTATGTTTGTGTATGTTTGTGTATGTATATATATATATATATATCCTAACGAGAGAGAGAGAGAGGGGGGAGGAATCAGACGGACAGATATACATATATGTATATATATATATATATATATATATATATATATATATATATATATATATATCCTAACGTCAATTGGGAAGGCGATGTAGTATTCTATATGTGGTCATTAGTTTTTGAGTTTTCCCATGTAAACTAAACTAATTTTCAAGATTCTATTTTAAGGTTGCTCTCGTCTAATGCGATTGAGATACGAGCCTTGTGTTAATAAGTAGTCTTATCGTTGCAATTTAATTTAGAATTTTTTTTTTTTTCGCTGCGTTTATTTAGGTGGAGGAAGGGAGAGCGCCCATAGCTTTCGAAGGCTTTCATATTCCAGTAACATTGTTGCAGTTATTCATGAACTAAAATGGATGCAAATCAACGACTGCAAGAAGGGTTTATAGAAGGAAAGTAATCCTGGAGAACCGGCTTTCTGAGAAGGGCAAGTAGACTAGGGCTCAATGTATGAGTAACAAATCACATATAATGGTGAACATAGAAAAAATCAATGATTATGTCGTCTCGATTATATAATGTTTATTATATAGATGCAGGCTAAGAAATTAGCATTCAGACCAAATGGTTCTATTGCCCATCCATTTTCTTATTTTTATTACGTTTGATCGGCCCAAAACTATAGTAGAAGACATTTGCCGAAGGTTCCGTGCAATGGGACTAAATCCAGACCCATGTGGTTGAGAAGCAAACTTGTTACCACACAGCCACGCCTGCGCCTACGCCGTCATATTAAAAATTACACTGCCATAGTGGACTCTATGTTGTCATGGTAGACATTATACTGCTACGTCAGATGTTTCATTATCCTGTTAAATACTGCTATAGCTCTACACTTCAGTGCTATGTTGCATATAATACAGTCTTATTAAACAATACAGTGGCATATGGGCCACCACATCACCATAATAGATATTACAACACCAACGTAGACACTGCAACGCTACATAGATTCTACAACACCAAGGGAGACACTACACCTGTACAAAAGACAATCCAGTCTCGTTGATAATATATCAACGAGGAAAAAAAGAATTAAGACCATAACGACAGCATGCTGGGATATCATAAGACAAAGCATTCTGGGATGGCATGCTGTCTCGTATACTGTGGTTACATGTTTCGAAGCATGCTGGAATCCCGTTGCACGAGGCATGACGGGATGCTGGGATGTCGAAATGTAAAGCATGCTGGGATATCAGGATGCTGTCAGACACACCAAACGAGTGCCATGTTACATAATACTGATAAGAAAATTCGTAAAATAGCGAGTTGCGCAAATCTCTCTCTCTCTCTCTCTCTCTCTTTCTCTCTCTACCTTTGTCCGTCTCTCTCTTACTCACTTCTCTCTCTCTCTCTCTTTCACTCTTTCTCTTTCTCTCTTTGACCTCTCTCTCACTCACTTTCTTTCTCTCTCTATTTATCTCTCCCTTTATACATCTTCACCTTTTCATCTCTACCTGCCCATCTATCTATTTATCTTCTTACCCATATATCTATCTATCTATCCTGGTCAGAGAGAGTGAGAGAAATGTGAGAGAAAGAGGAGGAAAGTCCTTTCTTCCCTCTTCCTCGCGCCTATTATCTCTCTCGGCCTTCTTACACTCCCCTCTCTCTCTCTCTCTCTCTCTCTCTCTCTCTCTCTCTCTCTCTTTCTCTCTTTCTCTCAACACTCTTCTATCTCCATCTCTCTGCCTCTCACTCCTCCTTCCCTCTTTTCTGTGAACTTTACACATAGAAATGTAACCGACTGTGTCTTTTAATGGCTCCCCCATGAATGCTATCAAACCCCTTCCCTTACATCCACGCCCACCACCACCGAAATTACGGCACAAATTCCCTGATCTGGATGTTTTATATTTATTAATTAAACAGCAAACACTTACGTGAGCAATCCCCAGGAGAAATTATTTGTAATTAATAGATTTCATGTGGAAAGAATCATGGAGCACGCAAAAGGTAAATCCCACAGGGGGTTGTAAAGAGCGCTGAAACGGTTTCAATCCCAGGATGAATAAAAGCAGTCCATTTATATAGTTGATACCCATCAGAAAATAATAACAATAATAATAATAATTTCTTTATTAACCACAAAGGGTTTACGTTAAATAAAAAATAAAAAAACCTTGTAGACGGCACAGGATAACTTGAAAGTGGGGTTATATGAAAGTCGTGTAAACAATGAAAAACAATCGATTATAACAACAAAATTCCCCAAAAGAGAGAGACCTCTAAGGACCGCTCGTGGAAACCCTACAAATCCACGACAGGCCAGAAATTAGCGTAAAATGAAGTGTTTCGCTCAGGAATACAATTCACCACCCGGTCTGGGAATCGAAATCACGATCGCGAGTTCAATACTCTAACAACTAGGCCACGCGCCCAATTTCAGAGGTCAGTAAAATAAAAAGTCAATTTATGGGAATGAATTGGGAGCGGGAATGTTTTTAAGAGCGTCGGATGAGAAGCCTTGGGATACTTGTTCTAGCTCTTACCGTTCTGAGTTCAAATTTCCCCATTATCACCTGCCACCTCGCAGCGGGTACAATAGGTCCTTGAGCAACCAGGTAACTGTGAAAATTCTCTAGTGCCAATGAAGCGACGCGTTGGTTAGAACAACATCTTGGTTGTCGGAATTAATATCGAGAGGAGCTAGCTCATGGCAGAATAATCGCGTAACCGACCATCAAACAGTCGTGATAGATTGTTTAATGACGTGTTACGTGAGAGTCTGGAGAAAAGTTTGTGCAAACCTTTCAGCTTTAATAAAACGCAGCATTTTGTTTATCTTTGGTATTCGAGTGTTATCTTCTGCGCCTTGTTTTACATCTATATGATGGCATATATTAGTGTGTGTGCACGTATGTGTGTATATATATAATACAAATAATGTGAGTATATGCATATATACGTGCATGTATGTACATACCTACATCTACATGTATATATAGATGCATATATGGGAACAGGACGTCACAAAATGAAAAACAGAACATAAACAGAGCACAGAAAACAAACAGGCCACTTAGAGAATATTTCCTTCATCAGCTGCCCCTATTCTAAACTAAGCGTCTCGAAGAGTTATATATATACTGATTGAAATAAAACATATACATACGTGAATACACACACGCACATATTTATAGACAAAGTAAAATATCAGACTTAACAGAAAAAACCGCTTAAGTACTGGAGTCGATTAGTTCGACTGAAACCCTTCGAGGCGATGCCCCAGCATGGCCGTACTGTAGTAACAGAAGCAAGTAAAAGATCAAATGAGATGCCTTGTCTGCAAAACCGCAGGTCACTCAGCAAACGGAACAAACGGTTACCACACAAAGCGCTAGCAAATGTACCTGCGACATACGAGCTTCCATCCAGGGAGGTAATCGCATCGTAATCCTGGAACAATGCAATGCTCGAATAACCTGGTGGCTCTTGTGAAGGGATTCAAATAAAGGAGAGTATAGAAGTAGTCGTTGAGTTGCGCAAACTCCCTAATGGATATTGGATACACATGTAATGTAACTTTCCCTGTTCAACACTGTCGTACAAGCAAACATGCGCATAAGATCTCACACGAATACACATACGCAAGGTACATACACACATACACTCACACGTACATGTATATACATACATACAGAGAGAAAGAGAGGTGGCGGAGAAACCTCCATTTTGTTTTCTATGTATTCTTACATATTTTTCTGAAGCATAAATATATACTTCTCTTTCTTTCACTCTCTCACGCACTCTCTCCCTCTCTTTCTTTCTCACTGTTTCTCTCTCTTTCTTTCTTTCTTTCTCTTTTCCTCTCTCTACACATATATATATATATGTGCATGTATGTTTGTACATATATATGTGTATAAACATTATACATACATAGATACAAACATATGCATATAAGTGTGTGTGTGTGTGTGTGTACATACAAACATACAAATGAACATGTATGTGTGTATATGTATATATACACACATATACACATATATCAATTTCACATATTAATTTCAACCAATCCTCATTCAGTATTCACACAAGCACATACACACACACACTTACACACACTCACTCACACACATGCACACACACACACACACATGCGCACTACACACGTGTTTATGCATGTACAACATACAGACATGCATCCATACATATACGTAATACATACTTATATCTGTGTACATATATATATATATATATATATATATATATATATATATATATATATATATATATATATATACATATATATATATATATATATATATATATATATATATATATATACACATATGTATGTATGTATGTATGTATGTATGTATGTATGTATATTTCTATGTCGACATAAGTACTTCAGAGTAATTCTACATTAACGTCAAAATGTCTGAAATTCCACCAAAAACTTTCCTCTTCACCACATTACACATGGACCACACACCATTTTTATCGTGTAGACACGTGACTTTTGTACTCACGCATACACACACTCTCACGCATACACAAGCACACAGACTCGCGCAGCATGCATATATACATATATGTATATATATATATATATATATATATATATATATATATATATATATATATACTTATATATATATATATATATATATATATATATATATATATATATATATAAGTATATACACGCCGTCGTATATATGTGTGTGTGTGTCTTTATGTTTGTGTCTGTACCCCATCACAACCGCTTGGCGACCGGTGTTAGTGTGTTTGCATCCCCGTAAGCTAGCGGTTCGACAAAAAGAGAACGCTAGAATAAGTACCAGGCTTTAAAAAGAATCAAGGAGTGGGGTCGATTCATGTATGTATGACGGGATTCTTTCAGTTTCTGTCTGCTATATCCATTCCCAAGGCTTTCGTCGCCCGAGGCTATAATAGAAGACACTGGTTCAAGACGCCACGCTGTGGGACTGAACCAGGAATCATGTGGTTGAGAAGCCAGCTTCTTACCACACAGCCACGCCTGCGCCTATATATTTGTTTAAATATATATATATAAATACACACAAATGTATTACATATCTACACACACATACCTGTATTTATATATAGACAAGAACACATACGATGACAGAGAGACAGACTTTGTAAGTGTTCTGAGAAAGAGAGAGAGTGGTGTGTGCGAGTGTGTGTGTGCGTTTATCGGTGAGTGTGCGTGTGTGTACCAGCTTGTGCTCGCGCGCGCGTTTCACGCTTATTACATATTTATACCTCACAACCCCATTATTTTTCCCAAGAATGTACCGGTTGGACTTCTGAAATTTTCATTCAATATGTTTTATAATTGTGTGAATATGTCTTCAATATGTGATTGTTTCATTATTAAAGCTTCTACAAATATATGTTTATGACCCTAAACAAACAACACACACACACACACACACATATATATTTAGATATAAGAATCGCTTATGTGTAAATACAGCGCTGTGAAAGAATGAGAGGAGAAAAAAGAGCGAGAGAGTAAGTGAGAGAAAGAGAAAGAGAAGTGTTACTGGTAATAGCGACCGTATGTACAGATATATATATGCGTGTGTATAGATATATGAGTGCATGTATGTATATATATATATATGTGTGTGTGTGTGTGTGTGTGTGTGTGTGTGTGTGTGTGTGTGTGTGTGTGTATGCGTGTGTGGGTGTGTAGGGTAGAGAATCACTGTTCTTCACCCAAACTGAACAACGGCAGAAGACCTCGTATTTGCCCTATCTGTTATTCAAAAGATTCAACTCTGAAACCAATCACGATGTCCAACATCAATGTTCAAAATTTTTTAAGTACTAGTGTGGTTGTTTGTTCCTTCTCGAGCAAGCTTGGCTCATAAGGGCCGGTTTCACTGGCGTATAGGTTCCCCACCTGATCGGAACGCCGGTCCGTCGCAGGTAAGCTGCTAGATACAGGAGGAAAGAGTGAGAGAAAGTTGTGGCGAAAGAGTATGCAAAAGTTCGCTATTACATTCTGCCGAAGCCGCGTGAAGTTTTGGTGTTTCGCTCATAAACACACACATCGCCTGGTCGAAGATTCGAACCCGCGATCCCTGGACTGCGTGTCCGCTGCTCTAACCACTAGGCCATGTGCCTAGGACTAGTAGCGGTTGACAAATACAAACGTCAATTCATTTCACGTTCTGCCAGGTTTATTCAACAGTGAAGTTCGCAATTTTAGAAATAAAGAAGAGAGAAGATAGAGATGGGAAAAAAGAAGAAAAAAAAAAGGAAAAAGACGGAAAGAAAGAAGAAGCAACAGGCAATCCTAACCACGTACATCATGGTCTCTTGTCAAGTGTAACTTCTTCAGGCTCAGGTGTTTCGTGCAAGGATTGGTGGTCTCAGTCGTCAGAGATATGACAATAACAAATTGGAGAGGAAGAGGCGGAATATGTTCGGAAACGAGGAATGGCCAACTACGTTTGGAATACGTTCGGAAACGAGGAATGCCATGTATAGGTATATATATATGTGTGTGTGTGTGTGTGTGTGTGTGTGTGTGTGTGCGTCTGTATGTCTGTGTGTGCATATATATAGATACATATATATATATCTAAATATGTATTTATATGTATATGAATGTATATGTTTTGTATATATATATATATATATATATATATATATATATATATGGAGAGAGAGAGAGAGAGAAAGAGAGAGAGACATACGCATATATGCATATATAAATATGTTATCTCGCTCTATATGTATGTATGCATGTACGTATGTGTATATGTACGAATGCATGCACGTATGCATGTATGTATGTATTTATGTATGTATGTATGTATGTATGTATGTATGTATGCATGTCTGCATGTAAAGCCAGTCAGTCATAAAACACCTCTTTACTAACTTTTCACTCTCTCTCTACCATATTACAAAGAATTTATGAGGTTTTATAAACACTTCAGAAGTGGTACATTGACAATATTTTTCCCAGACATGACGTAACTATATATATATACATACATGTATATACATGTATGTATATATATATACATACATGTATATACATGCATATATTATATATGTATAATATATATGATATATATATATATATATGTTCATACAAATACGTAAACATGTAGGCATACATATATATTCATATATACATGCATCCATATATATGTGCTTGTGTATGTGTTTGAGTGTATGTATGTGTGTGCCTATATATATATATATATATATATATATATATATATATATATATATATATATATATACATATATATATATATATGTGTGTGTGTGTGTGTGTGTGTGTGTATATATATATATATGTATATGTATATTATATATATGTATATATATATATGTATT
>NC_142949.1:35212565-35217565 GCF_046866305.1 Octopus bimaculoides | reverse complement strand
ACATACATCTGGAAAATTCTGGAAAGCTTTGTAACAAACTTTGGTATTGAAAACTTCTCATACAGCAGAACTGGGCGCCACTGCAAAATGCCAAAGTTCCCAGCATCGCCATCAAAATACAGGACCAGGTACTGCAACAGCTTGGGTTTCATGGGCCCACAGTTTTTCAATATCCATCCAAAATGCCCTAAGAGACCAGCATGGTGTGGATGTGTCTTTAAAACAAAATTCAATCTATTCCTGTCAAAGGTTCTAGACGAGCCGACCTCACGGCAGGAATCACAGATGAGGGCAGCGGCATCAAACTCCCTCAATGACCAGATGCCACATATCAGAGGTTTCAAATAATGGTATAGCACAATCAACAGTGATTCATATATATATATATATATATATATATATATATATAGTGTGCCCTGAAGTTTTTTCTAGACCAACGCCCCAACCCACAACCCGACACCTCCACACTCATTCGTCTGGCCGAACTTGTCCTATCTCTCAACTGCTTCTCGTTCGCGGGAGATATCTACCAGCAGGTCTCGGGAGTGGCCATGGGGACGAGAATGGGCCCCAACTACGCGAACCTCTTCGTTGGTTATGTTGAGGCCCAAATATTCTCCAGTTTCACTGGTCCCACTCCCGAACTATACGGTCGGTATATCGACGACTGTATCGGTGCCACCTCTCTCTCCCGCGAACATCTTGACTCGTTCCTCTCTTTCGTTCAATCTTTCCATCCTGCCCTCCACTTCTCCTGTACTGTCTCTGACACCTCTGTCCCCTTTCTCGACATTTCGGTCAGCATCCTCCACTCCGCCCTTAGCACCTCCATCCACTACAAACACACAGACTCACACTCCTATCTCAACTTCTCCTCCTCCCACCCTAGACACACAAAACTTTCCATCCCCTATTCCCAATTCCTCCGTCTACGCAGACTTTGTAGCGACAGCCATGACTTTGAGACTCAGTCTCAACTCATGGCTCACCACTTTAGCCTGCGTGGATATCCACCCACCACCATCCACACCGCCCTTGCCAGAGCACGTTCTGTGGACCGTGCATCTGCTCTCTCCCCCCGAACCCGCCCTGCCGTTTCCCGCCTCCCTTTTCCCCTCACCTACCATCCCACCACCCTACCCCTCCAACGCTCCATTCTCCGAGCTTTTCGGCGCCTCCAGTCCGACCCCTCCACCTCCCACATCTTCCCTAATCGACCCCTCCCCTCCTTCAAACGAGCCCACAACCTACGGGACCTCTTGGTCCACAGCTTCTTCCCCAACCCAACCTCCCAACCTGGCTCTTTCCCCTGCTCCCGTCCACGCTGCCGCACTTGCCCTTACCTCTCCAACACCACCCTCCTCACCAGCACCCATCACCGACCCTATCGCATCACCGACTCCTTCACCTGCACGTCTACCAACATCATATATTGCCTCTCCTGCTCTCTCTGCCAATCCCTGTACATCGGACAAACGGGGCGGCGCCTGGCCGACCGATTCGCGGAACACCTCCGAGATATCAACGTCGGCAATGACACCCCGGTGTCACGCCACTTCCGTTCTGCCGGCCACTCCTTGCGGCAACACCTGTCTGTGTTTGGATTGTCCATGCACAGGGGCCATCCGGACTCCCGTTTGCGCCGTGAACAGGGATTAATCTTCTATCTTCGCTCCTTTGCGCCACATGGGCTCAACTCCCCTCCACTCTTCATCTAACCCCCTCCTCCTGTCTCTCTCCCCCACCCTCCCTCCTACCACCCATCTCTCCCCTCCCCCACCTCCTGCTCCGACTCCGACTCCTACTTCTTTGTACCTCTCTTCATACTTCTCTCCACTCCCACTTCTCTTCACTCCTACTCTTTCTCTCCTCTCTCTTACTCTCTCTCACTCTCTTCTCTCGTACTCCCCCCTCCCCCCCTCTCCCGTACTCCCCCCTCTCTCACTCTTACTCTCTACACTCTTACTCTCCTACTCTCTACACTCTTACTCTCTCACTCTCTCACCCTTACTCTCTCACTCTCTTCCCCTCTCTCTCACTCTTTTTCTCTTCCTTTCTTCTTCCCCCCCATACCCCTCTTCCCTCTCTCTCACTCTCTTTCTCTTCCTCTCTTTCTCTTCCTCTCTTTCTCCCCCCATACCCACCTTCCCCCTCTCTCAATCCCCCTTCCCTCTCTTATACCCACCCTCTCTCCTCTCTTCCTCTCCCCTCCCATACCCATCTTCCCCCTCTCTTACATCCACCTTCCCCTTCTCCCTCCTCGTCAACACCCCCTCATAAGCTCATCCCACCACACCCCAACACACTCCTACTCTACCTTCCCACTCCACCCCATCCAATTCCTTACACCCACCACCCACCCCTACCCACATACCCCACCCTACCCACATACCCCTACCTCTACCCCACACTCCACCCATGCCTTCCCCACCTCCCAACACCCTCACATCACACCACACCAATACCCTTGCATCACACCACGCACACCACACCAATACCCTCGCATCACACCACGCACACACTACAACTGACCAACTACTTTCTTCCTTTCTCCCTTCCCCCATTTTCACACTACATACGTCAAGATCACCAGCAGTCTACCTCCCACACACAGCCCCTCGTTCCCGATCACCGTTTGTTATCTCCCCCTTTCTTAGCTCTCCTGAAATAAGAATTTCTAACTTCCGGTCAGTCATTGTTATGATCGGCCATTATTATGATTGACCGTTGACTGAACACTATTCAATTTTTTTTCTCCGTGTTTTTCTCCTTGTCTCCGTATTCTTTCTGTTGAAGAGCGTAGCTCGAAACGTCAAAGACTTTCCGTATTCCCGAGCGTCATACTAATATATACTTTTGTTATTTACACCACCTGTCCTCGTCTGTTGTTATTTTTTGTATATTCTCCCATATATATATATATATATATATATATATATATATATACGAGTGTGTGTGTGTGTGTGTGTGTGTGCATATATATATATATATATACATATATATATATATATATATACATACATATATATATATATATATATATATATATATATATATATATATATATATATATATATATATATATATATATATATATATATATATATATATGTATATATTTATATATATATATATATATATATATATAAGGAGTTATAGTCTTATGTTTGTATATGCGTACGTATGAATATAAATACAGCTTTTTTACATTTACATATGTACACGGAGAACGTGTATGCGATTATGTATAGCTTGTATTTGTGTTCATGTACGCATATGTATATACGTATACATATATCATATTTTTATATATGTATGTATGTATATGTTTACACTCTCTCATACACACACAAACACACACATGCGCGCATACACATGTACATGCACACACACACATGTATACATGTGTGTGTGTGTGTGTATATACATATCGTATTGGCATCAAATGATGCTGTAATATCTGGAGGCTAAAATGATTTCAGCTGTTGTGGACATTACTATGTTCGACTGAAGAGCAGCGGGAGGGAAAGAAGAAGAAGAAGAAGAAGAAGAAGAAGAAGAAGAAGAAGAAGAAGAAGAAGAAGAAGAAGAAGAAGAAGAAGAAGAAGAAGAAGAAGAAGAAGAAGAAGAAGAAGAAGAAGAAGAAGAAGAAGAAGTACTAGAGTAAGCGTATTCTTGACGTTACAGTCATAACGCCCGCCCCCTGGTGGGATAATAGTGAAAAAGGGACAGACAAGCAAGTAGACAAATCTAAACAAAGATGTGTGCCGCAATGGTGGCTTTTAATGATGAACAGTTTTATTCTATGTACAATGTTTGAGCTCGTGACGATCCGTAGTCAGCTGGATATTGTAGAGGCTATGAGAATTTCAATTAGAGTCCTTCATTACTGATGTCTTTCTCAATATCTGTACATATACATATATATATATATATATATATATATATATATATATATATATATATATATATATATATATATATATATATATATATATATATATATATATATATATATATGTATGTATGTATATGTATGTATATGTATGTCTGTCCTTGGCTGGCCTCAAATCTCACCTGCGAACCCATGGAAAACAAACCTCATCCAGCTATTCTGATTATATGTCTGTGCACACGTTTGAATGTGGTATGTGCCAGAGGGTTTGCAAATCCAATGGGGGTCTTAAAAGACATGTTAGGATCCACAATGAGCAGAACTTACTTGCAGGTATTGGTAGTGCAAATCAGAGGTGCAATCTGTGTGGGTGTTTTTTCAAAACACTGTCTGGTTTAAAAAGCCACATCAGACGCCATGAAAGGGCTAAGGTGTAGGTGCAGGAGGTGGTCAAACTCTGTTTAAGGAGTAGACAACCACCATATATATATATATATATATATATATATATATATATATATATATATATATATATATATATATAAAACAAATAATAAATGAGTATATGCATATATACGTACAGGTATGTGCATACCTACGTCTACCTGTATATATAGGTGCATATCTGGGTACAGGACATTGCAAACAAAACGTAGACAAGAATATATATATATAGAGAGAGATAGATAGATAGATAGATAGATAGATAGATAGATAGATAGATAGATAGATATATGTACATTTACATACACATGTGTGCGTGTGTGTGTGTATGTATCCAGGCATATGGAAAGTATACTGTTTTTCGTCATTCCTCCCACCACCACCACTTGATACCATCCATTTCATTTTTCCCTTTCCACCCCACTCCACTTTTCGTTTCTATATGTCTCACTGGTGAGCTGAAGCACACATACATTGACTTCTAACGTAGAATCGTAACAACAATTTGTCTTTTCCTTCTACATCCCACGAGCATCGTCATCGTCCCTCCGAATTTCCCTCGTTGCATCTTACCGTTTAATGTCCCCGCTAGAGCGATAGGATAATTGGATAATACAATTTTCTTACATGTACGTATGTGTGTGTGTGTATAGCACCGAAG
>NC_142949.1:35200065-35207565 GCF_046866305.1 Octopus bimaculoides | reverse complement strand
ACACACTTCTTTTAAACTCCTGTGGCATAACTTTTACAGCTTTCTTTTTCGGTGAGTCATTCATCGAGAATCATTCAACGAAAAACGCTTTTCACAGGTAACAGTACGCATTTCAAGAATGTGATCATCGTCCTTTGTCGTGGAAGGTCATCCAGTTTAGGGATCATCTTTGGTGCATGTTCTACCCAATTTCAAACGATGATATCACTTGTGTCATTGCACCCTCCTCAAAGCCTGCTGCAACATTCGAAAAGTTTTCATGAAAGTTTTTTTCCTAATTTAAAAAGAAATTTCACACAAATACGTTACGCTTCCAAAACCCATACATCTCGTTCACCTGGCGACAATAAGCTATCAGCTCTAAACATACGGTCTCTTTCGAGCAGGTGCATAATCGATGACTCACTAAGCAGATAGGACATCTGCTAGAGACAGCATGAGACAATAGTCGTGCTGATAACGACCATTGTTTTAGAAATAGGTGTGCACGGCTGTACTTGCACCCCTAGACAAAATGCGTGTCCTTTTATTTAATATCATGTCAGCTTTGGTGAAATCTTCATTCCTTTGATTATCTCCGCTTCTCATATGAAGCTGTTTTCAATTGCCACTTGGTAATTGTGTCACAGTCTCTAGAGACAGGGATAATTTTAATAAATCAGAAATTTCTGTTCTAAGGTATCTGATAGACCTGTATTACTCATATAAATGCCACTGGTCACTCTGAGTTCTTTCTCACAGCCTACTTTTGTTTTGTGTGTGTGTGTGTGTGTGTGTACGCATACATATACATATGTATTCAGTAGTACCTCGGTTTTCGAACACCTCTGATCACGAATAGATCGTACTTTATATATATACATACATACATACATATATATATGCATGCGTGCATGTATGTATGTATCATACTGTCGAATCAATAAACTAAAGAGAAAAAGAGAGAAAAGGAACATAGATCAAAGAAAAAGAGTATGGCTCAGAATCGTGTTTTTTCGACAACTTCCGCTAAAGTTCGCCTTCCTGCCGAAAATACGTTACAGCTGCTATATCTATCAATCAAAATTTGTACTGCTAACTCAGTGCTGGGTGAAAGCTCTCCTTGTATTTCTTCATAAGTTTCGGTTTAAATTTCCAGTTTATATTCTCCAGTTTTTGGTCAGATTTATCAAAATCATCTTTCTGTCTTGGAGTTGTTTATGGAAAAGGGGGTTAGCTTCTAGGAAAGGAAGAAGCTAATTTTCATATCTGTCTTAGTTTGAGAACTGTTATAAAAAATACGCATTCTGCAGTTAACGAAGCATGAAAACTAAAATATTCAATATACTAAATCATATAATCATATACACAAGAGCAGGCGATATTATTTCAGGTAACGAAGCGAGAATAGTTTTTTTTAATTTATTGATATTACAATCGTAATGAGAGTAAAAGTCATTAAAAAGAATGGTAATTATTTTCAGATAATATTATATTACAGATAATATCATTTTCTGATAATATTAATTATATTTCAGTCAATGAAAAGTTGAGAAGAGATAAACGGGAGGAAAAGTGGTAACTTTAATTTCCAACAGCCATTACGACTCGGGACAGGTTTCTGCCGAGTTAAACCTGTCTGTGTATATATATACATGCATATATACATATATATATATATATATATATATATATATATATATATATATATACTCTTTCACTTGTTACAGTCATTTGACTGCGGCTACGCTGGAGCACCGCCTATAGTCGAATTTAGTAGAAGACACTTGCCCAGGGTTCCACGGAGTGGGACTGAACCCGGAATCATGTGGTTGGGAAGCAAGCTATGTATATATATATATATGTGTGTGTGTGTATACATGTATTTATATGTATACATGTATTTATATAAATACATATGTACATACATACAAACATACATACATACGTACATACGTTCATACATATATGTATGTGCGTGTCTATACACACGCAGAACAATTGTACACGCACTTAAGAACATTTGTAAAGGTACACAAACGCACTAATACACACACACACACACACACACACACACACACACACACACACACAAACACAAACAGACATTTCAAAAGATTTCAAAATCAGAAAACCAGATCCGGGAATGTGTTCCAACTAGACGCGCAGACACGTGGCTAACCCCTTAATAAGACTAAGGGAATGAGGAGGAGTGGGGGTGGGGTAAATGTAGTGCGGTATGATCGGGATATGTGGGGAGGGGGTGTCTGACAAGTTATGTGGCCCTTAATGAGCCGGGGTCAGGGAAAAGTAGGGGAGAATAGAGAGAAGACGCTTGTCTTTGTTTATGGCCCCTTCGTCTAAATAAATAGTTCCTTCCTTGTTTTCGTTATTCCCCTCCACCACCACCACAAACACCACACCCGCCCCAGCACCTCCACTCGACTCTACCAGGTAACCCTCTACAGGCGATCTCCCCCCCCCCTACCGTCCGTACTCTCATTCCCCGCCGCCACGATTGGCGAAGGAAGGTCGGATGTTCGGGTTGTGGCTGTATAAGGTAGGGAATTTTTAGTTAGGCTTCATAAGGTGCCATGTTTGGCTGTGTGGTAAGTCGTTTGTTTTCTCAACTGCATGGTTCCGGGTTCAGTCACACTGCATGGCACCTTGGGCAAATGCCTTCAACTATAAGCCTAGAGCCAACCAAAGCCATGTGAGGGGATTTGGTAGACGGAAACTGAAAGAAGCCCGTCGTACATGTATATGTGAAAGTGTGTGTGTATCTCCTACCACCGTTTGACAAGCGATGTCAAATATACATACATACATACACACACACACACACACACACACACACACACAAATGCTTAATCGTACATGTGTGTGTGTGTGGGTATGTATGTATGTATATTTATATATATTTACATAATACACACACACACACACACATATAAGAGAAGAGATGACAAAAGAATAAAAGATTACCTGATGAACTTCATTAGCATACAGCTGTTTCCGCTATGAGATGTGATGGACCTCGTAGCTGAGTGCCTGAGTAACTCCTTACAGTTTCATCAGAGCCTCAAACATGATGATGCTATAAGGCTTTACTCAGGCACTCAACCATGAGTCCACCGCATCTTGTAGCAGAAACAGCTGTAAGCTAATGAAATATTCATAGGATAATCCTTTATTCCTTTGTCATCTCATTTTCTTATTACCGCTCTTTACTCGACACCAGGTTGTTAATTTTGCAATGCTTAAGGAAAATGCGCGTGCGTGCATGTATGTATACTCTGAGATTATCTAAAGGGCTTTCAAGACAATGAGGAGTAGTGAAGATAGGAACAAGAAGGCACGGAAGGATTGTGGGTGGAGGCAGATAGAACAGATTGGAGGATACATACATATATATATACATATATACAAATATATATGTGTGTGTGTGTGTGTGTGTGTGTGTGTGTGTGTGTGTGTGTGTGTGTGTGTGTGTGTAAAGAAAGAGAGAAACAGGGGGAGAGTAAGGGAAAGGGTATGAACAAGGGAAAGATGAGAGATATTAAAGGATTCAGTAATTAACTAACACTTGATACTAAAAGAAGGAAGGGAGGGAGGAAAAGAAGAAGAAGAAGAAGAAGAAGAAGAAGAAGAAGAAGAAGAAGAAGAAGAAGAAGAAGAAGAAGAAGAAGAAGAAGAAGAAGAAGACGAGGAGGGTAGTAGAGTGGTGGGAGATAGAGCCCTAAAAATGGCGCGTTTCTTTCAAGATGCCAAATAGTTGTCCTCCTGTGGTGTCTTGAAGAGGGAATCAACCAGCCAGATATTTGGTACAGTGCCAGAAAACCCGGAAAACCGGAAAAGAATAGGATTTCTTCAACGCTTTTGTTTCAAAAAAATCCCTTTTTCTGTCTTTCTCTCTCTCTCTCTCCCTCTCTTTCCATTCATCATCTTCTCCCTCCTCCTCTGGCTCTTCTTCATCATTCTCTGCATCTCCGGTTCGAGCCCCCATCCCATTCACCCAGGTCCCGCATTGTTCTTATCATAAATACTTGAACTTATATTAATTTCCCTATGACTACCACCACAACCACCACCACTACCACCCATACCACCACCACTACCACCCATACCACCACCATCACCACCATCACTACCACCACCAACACCACTACCACTACTACTGCTATTACTACAGCCATTACCACATTTAGCAATAAAGCTGCTACAACAGCCACCACCTTACCCACCTTCAACCCATCATCACTATCACTACTACTACCACCACTACAACAATTACTACCACTACTACTACTATCCCAATACAATTGCTACTACCACCATCAGCACTACAACCAATCGCTCACTACCACCAACACCACAATCACAATCACCACCACGATCAAGAAATTACGACCACTACTACAACTTCTATCAATATTGCCATCACCAACGCAGTAACCCCGTATGGCCACCACGCCCTACCATACCTCCACACAATATATAAAGAAGAAAGGGGTCCACTCAGCTGTGGAAATGGCGAAGATCTGAAGAAACGTTTTTTATAGGGAACGGAAACAATTTTTGGCATTTTTCCCTTGAATTTATGAATCTTTCAACAGATGAGAGGAAGAGGAGGAGGAGAAGAGGAGGAACGGTAGGAGGAATTGCTAACTGTTGATCGGTCGTTTACGTACACATGCATTCTCTCTATCTCTCTCTCTCTCACACACACACACGCACACATACACACACACATATATATTAATATTTAGCAGAAGTTAACAGAGTGAGTCAAGGTCCAAGTGTTTAAATATCAGTAAAAATATACCTATACTCTTATTTTGAGTTCTATTTTTCCTATTTGCATATATATATATATATATATATATATATATATATATATATATATATATATATATAGACCGCTAACCGCTACACACATTTTTTTCTCTCTTTGTTTCTTTCTGTGTTCCTTTCTGTGGAAGAGCGTAGGCTCGAAACGTTAAAGACTTTTTCAGTTCCAGAGCGTTATACTAATACATCTGTTTGCTTTCAACACCACCTGTCTTCGTCTGTTGTTTTTTTGTGAATTCTCCCTCGGTTATTGTTTTGTACCTCGTCCGTTCACTAACGGTCTCGTCTCGAGCCCGACTCGTTTTGTTGTGGTTTGGTTCCCCCTTACCGGCAAGTTTTTACCGGCGGTGCCGCCAGAGTGGAAGGAATATTATCGATAATGGCCGAAACTGCGTTCGACCTCTCTAGCCGATAACAGATGAGGAGTTGGTGACCTGTGTTTTCTGTTCCCCTGTGTATTTAGTAAATGTTCGTTTGTTTATTTACTACATGTTTTTAAAAAATTATAAATATATCTATATATATATATATATATATATATATATATATATATATATATATATATATATATATATATATATATATATACATATATATATATATATATATATACATATAGGTATGTCATATTCTCCGTTTGTTGTCTTCTTTTTATTTAATCCTGAAATATATATATATATATATATATATATATATATATATATATATATATATATATATATATATATATATATATATATATATATAGCGATCGTGAGTAAATCATAAATCCGAAAGAGAAGCACACTCTAAGTTATAGAGCAATAGAGTAATTAGATAAAGAGAGCTACGGCCGGTCTATGGGGTTAGCCTGGGTATCATGTCCATAGAGCGCTTAGCTTTATAAGGTTTCTTCAGACTCTAATGGCCGTACACGCACACAGAAAACCGCGAATGCATTTGTTATACATCATGATCAGCTTTTCTCTTTCTACAGACATAAACGCTGATTCACACACACATACACACACACACACGCACGAAACAGCGCCATGTATATACACACGCACACAGACGTAAATATTTATATAAGCATTTGTTTATAATATCATATAAGATTAGATATATACTCACACATCCGCGCAGATGTACACAGGAGCACACCTTACCTTATAGACAGACACCCTTATCAGCGATTTATCTCATTTTCCCTACTGGGACTACTTTTCTATTAGTTCAGGCTTTTGAAAAAACGATATTTCTTCCCTTTGTGCTACATACACGCGTGAATGTTCTTTAATTGTATTTACATACATACATACACGCACATATATTCAAGTATATCTACATACTCGTACGCATTCATACATGCACATGTATATACACACTCGCTCAAACAAAGACACACTCAGACAAAAAATTAATATTTCGAACGCAGTTCGAAAGATTGAGTATTTTACCGTTATAAGATGGGAAAAACTTCCAGGAGACAGCCACGGGACTCGAACCCGTAACCGTCAGATATCGGCTGAGTAGTCTACCATTAAGTTAAACGACCCACTGACAACAAACTCCGACAAATTAAATGCTAAATACTATAGCTTTTGGGATGCAACAACATTTTGCAAACAAACTTTGGTATTTACATACGTTTAGAAACCGGGAAAATGAATGGTTGCGGAATAGGTCTGACCCCACCAACCACATTCCTGCGTTGAACCATTTACTTCGTCCGTCCCTTCCCCCCACATTTCATTAGGCATTTACATACCTAACATTTCGATTTGCTGATATATCCCAAGATTTTACCGTAATAATTTCAAAGAAGACCTAATGATTTAAACCAATAACACCACCTAAAAGTGTGTTATTATTTTCAGCCTTGCACAGTGTACAGTCAACTGACCAAGCAAGACCACTGTTCGGACTGCATTTTTCTCACGTACATTGACATAAGGCTCTACATACTCTCTCCATTCTCTCTCTCTCTTTCTCTATTTATCAATTTACCTACCTCTCTATCTGTATATCACTGTCTGTCTCTCTCTGTTGCCTTAGGATTTGCCACGTTCATACACGCTATCATCTCTTTCCTCCTTTCTTTCTCCCTCTTTCTCCACTTTCTACCCTCCCTTCTCTCTCTCTCTCTCTCTCTCTCTCTCTCTCTCTCTCTCTTTCCATCTATTTATGTATTTATATCTCTTTTATTATCCATCTGACCATTTTTAATCTGATAAAGACGGAGCCAGAGAGAAACAAAGAGAGAAGAGAAGAAGGAGATACATTAAGGGAGAATAAGCCACAAATAGAGAAAAGAAACCAACAAACAAACAAACATCGAGAAGGTAAGAAAAGGAAGGTTAACGAAAAACTGAAAGGAGACGCACTTGTCGTCACATAAAATATGTGCGCAATGTGACAAGATAAATTAAAATATACAATTATTACAATTATGTACCTCCGACTAACACTCCTTTTAAACTTTCTATATTTCTATTTTCTCCCACTGCTACCCTTTTGAAAAATTTCTCTTTCGATTTCTTTTTCTTCTACTACTCCTCGTTTTCAACTTTCTTCGTTTCCTCAAGAGTTTCTTTTGGTTAGAATCAGATTTAGCTGCTATTTTCTTTTTTTTTTCTATTTAAAAAAAAAAATAATGTTTAAACAAAGTTTTCCCGTGACTTGTCGAAT
>NC_142949.1:35187565-35197565 GCF_046866305.1 Octopus bimaculoides | reverse complement strand
ATAGACAAAAAAATAGTTGAAAAATCACTGCTTTACATAGTTTCTACTCCGAGTCATGCGTTTCCGCTATTCGCCACCTACCTACTTGTGTCATACACGAGACATGTAGATAGATAGATAGATAGAAAGGGAGGCACTTATGTAGGTAGGTGTGCCGACTATATTGAGGAGGGAGACATTATGTATAGGAAAGACTTCTATAGCAGAGAATGCTTTATTGTGAGTGAATGGAGCTAAGAAGAATACAAATACACGCCTGATTAGACAGTGAGTTACTGGTATTTCAGTACATTCGGTCCAAATAGTTTCATTGTGTCCTTAAAACTGGAAAGTAAAGAAATAAGTCAAGTTCATTGGTTTGATTTTCTTCGGTAGTTTTCGCCTGTTTCCGGACGTTTTCGAACGCCTTTCCTTTTCATTCTATTTTTTTTTTAAATTATCTACGCCATTTTATTTTCTCTTTATTTTCCTTTCTCTCTTTCGCATGTTTGAAATAACAACAACAACAACAACAACAATGAGAAATACAAAAATTTATGTGATCTTCGCTTACTTTATCACGATCTCTATCTTTCTATCTATTTTCTCTCGCTTAGCCTCTCTCTTCCCCTCTCTCTATCTCTCCCTTACTTTCTCCCTCTCTCTTACTTTCTCTCTCTTTCTTGGTCTTTCTCTTTTTTCTCTCGTTTAGCCTGTCTTTCTTTCTCTTTCTCACTATATCTGCCTTTTCTCTCTTTCTCTCGCACAGCTTTTCTCTCTCCCTCTCTCTCTCTCTCTCTCTCTCTCTGTTCCTTTATCAAGTAACGACGAGAGCTGGTATTGCATGCAAAGAAGTGACAACACAAACATATTACACAAAATTACATAAATAAATATGCATACACACAAACACACATACACGCATGCATTACTACATAAAAAAAGATATACAAACGAAGGGAAAGACCGTTAACTTGCGCTAACAAGTTAACATCTTAACGCTAGGTGTCGTTGAAGTCGTTTTTCTCAGAATGCAAAGACGAGGAACAAATACTGAAAGACGTTCCGTCCGACTTTCTGACTGTTCCACCAATTTACTGTCTTTATTTTATCGACCCCAAAAGGATGAAAAGAAAAATTAATCTTGGTAAGGTTTGAACTCAGAGTGCAGAAGGTCAGGACAAATAACACGAGGTATTCTGATTCGCTTACGACTCTACTAATTTATTAAATTCATTAAATCTATTTAATTAGTCACACATAGGAGAAGTTCCGTTGCTCTTTTAGAATAGAATGTGTCTTGAAGGTGTATCCGGGTGATGAGAAGCTTGCTTCCCAGCCACATGGTCCCGGGTTCAGTCCCATTGCGTGGAACCTCGGGCAAGTGTCTTCTATAATACCCTCGGGCCGATCAAAGCTTTGTGAGTGGATTTGGTAGGCGGAAACTGAAAGAAGTCCGTCATGTCATATGTGTGTATGTGTTGGGCACAAACACAAAGGGGACACAGACGCTCACACACAAACACACACGCACGCACATATGTATAATGTTTGCGCGACAGATAGATAGACAGACAGACAGACAGATAGGTTGTAAGAAAAATTTGCTTTCGCTCAAAGGTTACGCTTTGCAAAGAAGCGAGTGCTCGCAGGTCCATAAATGTTTGTCTATGACTATCTTCGTATCCAGATGTATGTTGACTATGAATTTATGTGCGTATGTGTATGAGCATATGCTTGTGTGTGTGTGTGTGTGTGTGTGTGTGTGTGTGTGTGTGTGTGTGTGTGTGTGTGTGTGTGTGTGTGTGTGTGTGTGTGTGTGTGTTTGCGTGTGCTTAACTTGTGTTTCACTGAAGTAGTTGCTGAAATACATCTGGATCTAGTTTATTCCTTTGCTAGCCTACTTTTATATTACGCAGCATTAACATACATCAAGACACACACACACACACACACACACACATTCACGCGTATGTGTGTGTGTGTGTGTGTATACATGTTACATACACTTGTGTGTATGCTAACAAGTATATATATATATATATATATATGAACACACACACACACACTACATTATTGATATTAATCTTTGTTAACGCACATCATCGGCATATACTCACACAAGTATATACACATTCGAACACAAAACACACCGACTCGTTTATACAATCCTACTACTTTTCTTTTGTTACTGATGTACACATACGCACGCACACACACATACACACGCGCTCGCACACACACACACACACACACATTATCGCGATTCTCTCCAGTTTTGATGTTTGTCTGAGTTATCTATGTCATGTCTCAGCGTTTTCCCGCAGCTTAAAAGACGCAACACTTTCCTCAACGCATGCGCTATTCCCAGTATGGCCGTCCTCTGTGTGTGCTTCCGATGGCGTCTTGTAGTTCCGACTACTCGAACCACGCTCTTTCACGACCATCTACGCCCGAAGCGCTATGAGTGGATTTGGTAGACAGAATGTATGTGCGTGTATGTGTTTGTGTGTGTGTGTTTGTCCCCCTAACATCGCTTGACAACCGAGGCTGGTGTGTTTACGTCACCGTAAGTTAACGGTTCGGCAAAAGACGCCGATAGAATAAGTACTAGGCTTACAAAGAATAAGTCCTGGATTTGCTCGATTAAAGGCGGTGCTCCAGCATGGCCGCAGTCAAATGAATGAAACAAGTAAAAGAATAAAAGAATATATATACGACGGGCTTCTTCCAGTTTCCGTTTCCCAATTCCACTCACAAAGCTGTAATCGGCCCGAGGCTATAGTAGAAGACACCTGCCCAAGGTGTCACGCAGTGGGACTAAACTCGGAACCATGTGGTTGGGAAGCCACTCCTGCGCCTATATTCAACAATAAAATAAAAATAAAAATGAGACGTCTTTATACAAAACTGACAGATAGACAGAAATTTGATTATTTACGCGAAACTCTCTCAAACAAATGTTTTAAATCCGTTTTTATACACCCGTCTAATTTGTTGTCTCGTTTTCTTTTCTTACCGAAATGACTGGATGTCGGGTGTGAGAGAGGTAAAATGAAATAACCTTAAATCCAACGCCACCCCGAGGCTCACCACCAACCGCCACCATAGAAATACTAAATACATCACTGAATAAACAGACCTATAAATAAAAATACTTCTTTCTATTGTCCCGTTTTCTTAGTTGTAAAATGAAAAGCTTTCCTTCTATTTGTTAAACATACATAACCTCATGCGGTGACTTTCTCTCTATTCAACAGGCTATATCTATATATTTAAGAGTAGATTAATCGTATTTGCAGTCACGGTAGATTATATAAGGACGATTATAATCATCATCATCATCATCATTATTATTATTATTATTATTATTATTATTATTATTATTATTATTATTTGTGGCGAGCTGGCACAATCATTAACACGCCGGACGAAATGCTTAACGGTATTTCGTCTGTCCTCACGTTGTGAGTTCAAACGCCGCCGGGGTCAGTCGACAGCAGTTATTCAAGAGCAACGACTGAAAGAGTTTTAGTGAAACATCGATTCCAATCGGGGCATATTTTTGCCGAATTGCTAACTTACAGAGCTGTAAACAAACCAACACTGGTCGTCAACCGTGACGCGGGAACAAATACGAACACAAAGGAACATACACACGTATTTATATTCAGATTTATAATCATCAGTCCCACTGTGTGGCACCTTGGGCAAGTGTCTTCTACTATAGCCTCGGGCCGACCAAAGCCTTGTGAGTGGATTTGGTAGATGGAAACTAAAAGAAGCCCGTCGTGTGTGTATATATATATATATATATATATATAATTTGTGTGTCAGTGTTTTTACTCCCCACCATCGCTTGACAACAGATATTGGTGCGTTTACGTCCCTGTGACTTAGCAGTTCGGTAAAAGAGACCGAGAAAATAAGTACGAGGCTATCAAAGAATAAATGCTGGGGTTGATTTGTTCGACTAAAGGCGGTGCTCCAGCATGACCGCAATCAAATGACTGAAACAAGTAAAAGAATAAAATAAAAAGAATACATACATACGCACACACACATACATACATATCCACACATACATACATACGCACACACTACATACATGCACACATACATTCATACATACATACATTTGCACGCACACACAATACATACATACATACATACATACATGGTGTTTGCTTCAAATGATAACCGTCAGCCATTTAACCTGATTCTTCTTTACTTTCATCCTTGCATATTGCGCGGATGTGATTTTTCACGCCACGCATCCATCGCCATAGGACTTTTATAAGATACAAAACGGATCAAAAAAAAAAAAAGAAATGAGATGATAGCGAGACATCTGTACGTCGTTGGACTTCAAGTGACATAAGCTTGTACAACACATTTGCCGCTCTCTCGGTTCCCATAGTTGGTTCCAATGACAAACATTGCAAGATGGCTGGTCCTATTTTGACTGCAAGCTTTGCGTCAGAGCATCTTTCTCCTAGAAGAACTGCCTTTCCCACGGCTTCGTCGAAAATAAAAGGAACTTCCTCTACCCATGGGAAAACTATTTAACCTATAGATGGGTTAATATATTTTCGATTTATCTTTCTTTCTGTTTCATACTGTCCGTATGTCCATTTTCTTTGCTCGTTCATTTTCGCGCGTCAGTCAACTGGCTTCAGTCGGTCTGTCTATCTGTCTATCTGTCTATTTGTCTGTCTCTGTCTCTCTCTTGCTCTCTGCCTCTGTATTCCTTCCTTCGCCCGTTTGCCTCTCATATTCTGTCAAAACGTTTGAAAATAAAGCTACAAATTATTGTATTATAGTATTTCACAGATATTTAGTATAATTCGACTGAGTTTGGTAGACACACACACACACACAGCGTCACTAAATTTCCTCCAGTCCTATCCCTTTATCGTCTGTCCCTTTTCCTCGTTTGTTACCTCCTCCTCCTACTACTACTACCTACTACTACTACTACTATTTTCAACCTCCGTACACTTTCATTTTATTCTTCACTTTCCATCCTCCCACTCCCACTCCCACTTCCCCGCACTCTACTTTCAACACGTTCCTCCACCTCTCCCTCTTCTGCTTTCACATTAGTCTACACTTCTCCCTGTTCCTTCGACCACTTCTCTCACCCCTCACCTCACTATTTTCATCCTATTCAGTTCAATCTCTTCCTCCTTTACCCTTCATCTTTGTGAGTCTCTCTGTATTCCATGAAGATGTGGATGGTCTAAAAAGTTTGGGATTGCTCCGAGAAATTTCCCCTCCGAGGCACAAGTCCGGGCAAGGTTGTTTACGGAAAACCAGCAGTCACCCATGTATACCAGCCTCCCCTCTCCTTATCTAAGGGAAAGGTAAAGGCTGATACAGCTTAGCACCGGTGACGTCGCAACTCATTTCTACAGCTGAGCGAACTAAAGAAACGTGGAATAAATTCGGTCTGGAATCGAACTCACTACCGCGTGGTCGTGAGATCGACGCTCTAACCACTGAGCCACGCGCCTTCACTGAATGAAAAAATGGCCGAACAAAGAAATACGTGGGATTATGGTAGTGGAGGTTGTGGTGGTGATAGTGGTGATGTGTTGACTGTGGTAATGGTGGTGGCGGTTGCGGTGGTGGAGATAGTGGCGGCCACAGTAAAGATGGTTGTGGTTGTGTTTGGGAATGTGGTTTCAGTGATGAAGATGAAGTTGACGGTGGTGATTGTGGTGGTGTGCTTGTGGTTGTTGTGTTTAGGATGGTGATATAAGTAGTAATGACGTAGGTAATGGATGTTGTTGATGGCGGCGGTGGTGGTTGTCGTCTTGTAGTGGATGTAGTCGTGCTTGTTGGGGTGGTGGTGGTGGTGGTTGGGGTGTTGTTGTTGTTGTTGTTGGTGGTGGTGGTGGTGATGGTGGTAATGGTTGTAGTGGTAGTGGCGGTGGTGATGGTAGTCAGAGCGTTAGTGTTGTTGCTCTTGGTGGTGTTGGTGGTGGTGGTGGTGATGGTGGCGGTGAGCGCGACACACAATCCTACACAAGGATTGTTCCGATCTTCATTATTTAGGCCTATCAAAGAGATACCAATGACCATCCTTTTGATGGTCAAATATGGCTGCGACGACATAGAGAGGTCAACATAAAGGTCAGTAGGCTGCATTTCCCACCACCCACACTCCTCCGCCATCACCACGACTTCCGTTACCACCGCGTTCACTACCGCCGCCGCCGCCACAACAAATTCCGTTCTGTAAGAAAACATGTCGGAAAGGAATTGAGAGTAGGTGTTGAAGAGACACAAAATGGGATTCACAGACAGATGGGCAGACAGACAGGTATGCAGGCAGACACACAGACAGATTAATGGACAGTGAATGCTATGGTCAAGAAACAGTGACCTGAAGAATAAGGGAGCAAAAGAATAGAGTGCGTGCGTGCGTAAGAGAGACTGAGAGATATCTGTGAGTGAGAGGTGGGTATGTACATATATGCATATATTTATATATTATTTATATTATATGATCGAACGCCACGCATCCTTTTCCAAGTAAGTTTTATCTCTCTCTCTCGATATATATATATATATATATATATATATATATATATGTAATTTTTTTTTGTTCTGAAAGAGATAAGAAGCCAAGAGATAAAATGACCAATTTTAGATACTTTTAGATTTTACTCACAATCTATTGGAATCTTATATATATATGTGTGTGTGTGTGTGTGTGTGTGTATACTACGAGCTTTTTTCAGTTTCTGTTTCCCTATTCCACTCAAAAGGCTTTGGTCGGCCCGAGGCTAAAGTAGGAGATACTCGCTCAAGGTAACACGCAGTGGAACTATATAAACATTATCAACCACATGTACGTATAGTCCATGTAGTGTGTATTTATCGGCGAGCTGCTGATGGCGTGGTAGAAAATACTCTTTCAAAAACACTTCTGAGTCATGGACAGGCGAGACACCCTCCCCATACCGCACACACACACACACATATATATAAATACAAACACATTTCCTTCTTTCTTTCTTTTTTGTTTCTTTGGAAATTCCAATCACAATTGCCCACTCCAACATGGACAAATATATGAAAGGTCTCTGACGTTCTTACAAAATATTCAAAAGCTCTTTACTTTATTTCATTTCTCGTTATTTACTCATTATTATTGTAAGTTGGTTTTAATTTATTCATTGTTGTTTTTGAAAGCTTTTCGTTGTTCTTTGTTCTGTTTCGTTATATTCTTTTTATTATTATTATTATGGCTTGATAATTATTTGATTAAGTGAAAGATTTAATTCGGTCTTACGGTTACGAAGTAATTAAAAAAAAAATCATTATTTATTATTTCTGAGAAATTTTCAAGTGTACACATGCACACACTCAATCACATCAATATCCTCATAGCATAACGCACGCACGCCCGTACACACACACACCTATTCTGTTCATCTTAATAGCAATTTAATTGCATATCTATCGACCTGTCTATTTTCTCCTACAGCCTGACTGCCTGTCTGTCTTTCTATCTATCTAGCTAGCTATCCACCCATCCGTCTGCTTATTTGTCTGTCTGTCCGTAAATCTCTTTTTCTATCTATCTATCTATCTATCTATCTATCTATCTATCTATCTATCTATCTATCATTTTCACTCTGTCTATTTGTCTATAACATCTATCTCACGTTATCTCCGACACACACTCTCTCTCTTTCTCTTTATATTATATATATATATATATATATATATATATATATATATATATATATATATACACGGCGGTGCATCAGCATGGCCGCAGCTCTAAGCTGAAACTATAATAAATATATATATATATATATATATATATATATATATATATATATATATATATATATATATAGATAGATAGATAGATAGATAGATAGATAGATAGATAGATAGATAGATAGATAGGTATAGATTAAACTTACTTGGAAAAGGATGCGTGGCGTTCGATCATATAATATAAATAATATATGAATATATGCATATATCCATACATATATGTACATACCTACATCTATATGTATACATACATGCATATATTGGTACAGGACAAAATAAAAAACGTTAAACACAATGAGAAACGAAAACAGAAAACGAACTTTTTTCGAACAACGAAAACAAACAAACAGAGAAACGAGACATGCAACATAAAGAATATACCCCTTCGTCAGTTGTCCCTGTTCCATCTACTCCACGGTTTTCTAAGGCAAGGACAATACGCGACTTCGTTAGAACAGTCCTTCCCGCAAAGTAAATTAAATAAAATTTGGAATTTTTTGCGGAGGCTGAAAGTGTTAACAAGAACAGGACAGTGAGAACAAGACAGTAAAAACAAACGGTGAGGGCTGTTAAGCCAAGACGAAAGAAAAATTATTATGAACGTTAGGTAGACGTGCCATGAGAGAAGAGACAGAAAAAACACGTCTTTTCTATAGGAAGGCAGTGGACAGAAAGAGACATCCCGTTTCGTCACGTTTCAGCGACGAGAGGGTCAAGGAGGAAGAGTGAGAGGGAGAGAGGGAACGGTGAAAGGGAGAGGAGAATAGGGAAAGGGTAGAAGAGAAAAACAAAGGATGAAGAACAAGAGAAGGAGAGAGATAGTAGAAGAGTGCGCATTGTAATTATGAAGATAAAACTGATTTGGAAAAGGATGCGTGGCGTTCGATCATATAATAATATAAATAATATATAAATATATGCATATATCCATACATATAGATACATACCTACATCTATATGTACACATACATGTATATATGGGTACAGGACCTCAAAAAAAAGAACATAAAAAACGTTAAACACAATGTATCCATACATATAGATACATACCTACATCTATATGTATACATACATGCATATATGGGTACAGGACCTCAAAAAAAAAGAACAACAAAAAAACGTTAAACACAATGTATCCATACATACATATACATACCTACATCTATATATATATATATACATACATGCATATATGGGTACAAGACATAAAAAAAAAGAACAAAAAAAACGTTAAACACAATGAGAAACGAAAACAGAAAACGAACTTTTTTCGAACAACGAAACAAACAAACAGAGAAACGAAACAACGCCACGCATCCATTTCCAAGTAAGTTTTATCTTAATAATTACAATGCGCACTCTTCTACTATCTCTTCCCTGTCTATCTCTCTCCCTCTCTTGTTCTTCACCCTTTCTGTTTTCTCTCCCACCGTTTCCTTCTTCTTCTCTCCCTTTCACCGTTCCCTCTCTCTCTCTCTTACTCTTCCTCCTTGACCCTCTCGTCGCTGACACGTGACAAAACGGGATGTCTCTTTCTGTCCACTGCCTTCCTATAGAAAAGACGTGTTTTTTCTGTCTCTTCTCTCATGGCACGTCTACTTAACGTTCATAATAATTTTTCTTTCGTCGGCTTAACAGCCCTCACCGTTTGTTTTTACTGTCTTGTTCTCACTGTCCTGTTCTTGTTAACACTTTCAACCTCCGCAAAAAATTCCAAATTTTATTTAATTTACTTTGCGGGAAGGACTGTTCTAACGAAGTCGCGTATTGTCCTTGCCTTAGAAAACCGCGGAGTAGATGGAACAGGGACAACTGACGAAGGGGTATATTCTTTATGTTGCATGTCTCGTTTCTCTGTTTGTTTTTTTCGTTGTTCGAAAAAAGCTGATTTTATATAGTTTTATTCTAATTTATTATACAGTAACGTTATTTCATGAGCTTTTAACGGTTTTCTAATGATATTACGATTCCAATATTTGTGGCGGACAGACGTAGAGTCGAGTAAAATGACTTGACTTGATTTTTATTTTTCCATATCTTATTTTTGAAAACCGACGTATAATCGAGAACGACTGTTGGTGAGTTTATATCCCCGTAACTTAGCGATAGAATAAGTATCAGGCGCTTAAAAAAAATAAAAGGTCTAGGGGTCGATACATTCGCCTACAAATTCTTCGAGGCGGTGCTCCAGCATGGTCACAGTCGAATGACTGAAACAAGT
>NC_142949.1:35167565-35185065 GCF_046866305.1 Octopus bimaculoides | reverse complement strand
TAAATGAAATACAGAAAATAGAGAAATGCGATCAAATCGCACATTGCTACCCAAAAAACTATGGAATTTAAAAAGCAATAAAGCATTGAAATAAACTAGTTATGTAAATGTAGTGAATAGAAGATTTAAAACGTAGTTGAAAATATATATGTTGTAAACACATAAAACGAAATATAATAAAGGCGCAGGCGTGGCTGTGTGGTAAGAAGCTTGCTTCCCAACCACATGGTTCAGGTTTCAGTCCCACTGCATAGCACCTTGAGCAAATGTCTTCTACTATAGCCTTGGGCTGACCAAAGCCTTCAGGTAAAGCCTTAGTAAACGGCAACTGAAAGAAGCCCATCGTATATATATATATGTGTATATGTTTGTGTGTCTGTGTTTTTCCTCCTCCCCGCTATCGCTTGACAACGACGTAAAACTCTTTTGGTTTCAAAGCGAAGAACTCTGAAATGTCAGTTTCGATCTCCTCTTGGCTTTCGAAAGTTATGTCCCCGAAATGATTCTGTAAACTACGAAACAAATGGTAGTCTGAAGGAGCAAGGTCGGGAGAATAAGGTGGATGAGGAATTTTTTCCCAACCAAGCTCTCCGATCTTTGCAATGTGGGGTCGCGCATTGTCCTGATGAAACATCACTCCTTTTCGATTCACTAAAGCGGGTCATTTTTCTCTTCAAAGCTTGGTTCAAACGCCCTAATTGCTGACAGTAGACTTGAGCATTGATTGTTGCATCAGGTGGTAACAATTCAAAGTGAATTACTCCTTTGCAATCCCACCAGAGGGAGAGAAGAACCTTTTCCCCCATGAAGCCCCCTTCTCGGTGATACTTGAAGAAGTTGATGAGAGATTCACCAGAGAGGAAAGTGTTTGTCTCTCGACCTTTCAGATGCGTCCACCATACACATTCTTTCGCCATAGCCACAAGTACGATGAAAATGGCTCTTCCTTCCCGTTTCAAGGAATATTCACGATAGACTCGGTTGATAAACTGACTCGTCCCACACGCAGATAAATAGATAGATAGATTGATAGATAATGTTGCCTGTTGCTTCCGTCTCACAAATTTTGATCTGTCTTTTTACTTCCATCGGCTACCGTTTCCTCCCCTTCCTCTCTCTTTTCCTCTTTCATTACACCTCTCCTTACCTTCTCAGCTTTTCCTTCTCCACTGCCTTTCCCCTCCCTCGTTCCTCTCATTCTCTTTTTTTCCTTTTATGATTGCTTTTCTTCTCTTCATGCCGCATCCTATCCTTTCCCACCAACCTCTTTGTTGGCGTATTTTACATTTATCCCTTCGTCCCTTTTCCTTCTCTCTCTCTCTTCCCCCCTTTATTTGTTCTCCCTATTTTCCCTTGTATATTTAACTTTAAACAACTGTCTTAACCTCTTAACATTCTCCAAACATTCTCCCCTTCCTCCAACTTCCTCTTTATTCCATATCCTTTCACTCAGCCCTCAACTTGACTCCCCTCTTTTCCCTCTCTCATTGAGGTACTGCCACTTCGTCTCCCGACTTTTTGACTCCTCTCTCGCCATTCTTCCTTTCCGTTACTCTATCTCTGTTTATCTTTTATTCTTTTACTTGTTCCAGTCAGTGGACTGCGGCCATGCTGGAGCACCACCTTGAAGGGCTTTTGTCGAACGAATCATCGACCCCCAAAACTTAAGCTTCGTATTTATTCTATCGGTTTGTCATGCCGACACCAGGCGGCGTGCTGGCAGAAACGTTAGCACGCTGGGTGAAATGCTTAGCGGCATTTCGTCTGTCTTTACGTTCTGAGTTCAAATTCCGCCGAAGTCGACTTTGCCTTTCATCCTTTTGGGGGCGGTCGATAAATTAAGTACCAGTTGCGTACTGAAGTAGATCTAATCGACTGGCCTCCTCCCCAAAATTTCAGGCTTTGTGTTTATAGTAGAAAAGTTTGTCATACCGAACTGCTAAGTTAATGACGCAAACAAACCAACATCGGCTGTCAAGCGATGGCGGGAACAAACAAAGACATATACATATCATTTAACGATATTTATTTCTCAATGAATGCCGTACTTTTTCTTTGTTAATCTTGCCTTAAACTACATGCATACATACATAAACGCATGCATGCATACATATATACATACATGCAAATCTGCACATATACATACATACAAAAATACCCTGTTGCTGATGTTGAAATTCCAAAGAAGGAGCCTTGGATCTAGGTTAGAAACCGGCGCTCTCTCTATTGGCAAGAAATCTTGAAATAAAACTGAACAATGACATACATCCATATATATGTACGTCCGTGCATGCATGCATACATACATACATACATACATACATACATACACATATACATACAAATTTAACTCCCGAAACCACTAAAGGCACCAACCTTATGATAGTCACGGGGTTCGGACACATCAAGTTAAACGGTCTTTCCCCTTGTGAGATAAACTCACAGAATGAAATAGTTGGACAAAGGCTAATGTGACTGCCTTCAGTGGCTTTCCAAGTTAAATTCTGACTCTCATTTCTAGCAATCGCCGGTGCTATTTTGCACCCTCATTTATGAATTCCTTTTTGGTTTCTAATTGCTAACGAGCCACCTATATTATAATGCATTTAATATATCTTAATATATTAACATATAATTATAATATCTTATTGCACTGATATATATATATATATATATATATATATATAATATATATAGGATAAAATCTTTATAAGAACTTATCAAGTAGTCAGCGTGAAAAAACTCCATAAGGAAAAAAAACCCATCGTTTTTTTCCCATAAATATATAATAATTTATATAAGGGCATTAACTATATAGTAATGCCTCACGCTTAGAGGGACTAAATAAGTCTTATTTAGTCCCTCTAAGCGTGAGGCATTACTATATAGTTAATGCCCTTATATAAATTATATATATATATATATATATATATATAAATTATATATATATATATATATATATATCCAACCTTTTCACCTCTCTCTCGATTATTTTAATTTTCTCCTTTATTAACCTTAGTATCGCTTTTCCGTCATCAATCACCTCTTCTTCTTCTTCTTCTCTCATTTAAATACCCCCCCCCCCCCCCCCCCATCACCATTGCGGTCACTAGCGTGCCCTCCACCTTTCCCCCCTTCTCTTTAGACTTCCCTTATCTCAACATCACCCCTTACCTTCCACCACACCTTGACTTTTACCCTCACGGCTATTACTTTCTCCCCTCCCCTTCCTCACTTTCCGCTACATCTTTCACCTTTACTTCTCCCCCCCTCTCTCTCTGTCTCTCTCTCTCTCTCTCTCTCTCTGTCTCTCTATATCTCTCTCTCTCTGTCTCTCTATATCTCTCTCTCCCTCATTTCTCCTCTTTCCTTTTGGCATCCCCTTCCTCCTCGTTACTCTCTCATATTACATGTAATCCTCACAGCTACCGTTCAGACGCTTCCCCTATTTTCTTTCAATCGTTTTTATACACTTTCTCTTCCTCCCTCTCTCTCTCTCTCTTTCGCTCCCTCCCATTCTTATACCTTTTTATACCTTTTCTTTTACTTTCATTCTCACCATCATCAGCACCACTATCAACTCTCTTCACACTTAACTTCTCTCACTCTCTCATCCTTTCTCTCTCACACACTCTCTCATCTCCCTAACCCCCTTCTCCCACTTTACTCTCTCTCTCTCATATTATCTCTCTTTCTGTTATCTCTCCCTCCCCATCATTTACTTTCTCTCTCTCTCTCTCTCTTTATCTTTACCAAGCTTTGCCTGTTACCTTTCTCACCCTTCCACACTTCAAACTTACTTTTTCATTTCTCTCACCCTCTCTCTCCTACCTTACTCTTTCTCTCTTACTCTCCCTATCATATGTTGCTCTCTTTCATCTCCAGCTCACTCACTCTCTCTCTCTCTGGCTTTATTTGTTTTCTACATCTTTCTGTCTTTCTCCAGCTTCATTCTACTTTCTTTCTCCCCTTCCTCCATGGCTTTCTTCAACGTCAACACACACACACGTACGCACACACATGCACATATACACAACCACACACATTTCGTTTCTTTCTCTTTCTCCCTCTCTTTCTCACAATCTTTTACTCTCTCAGTGTATCTTCACCTTCTTCCTCCCTCTCTCTCTCTCTCTCTCTCTCTCTCTCTCACACACACACATACACACACGCACAGAAACGCATAAACATATACACCCTCTCTGCTATTTTTTAAGCACACACACACACACACTTAGCTCATTCTTTCCTACTCCTTGTTTTCTTCGTAAACACATACACACACACACAAACACACACGTTTCTTATTTCTTTCTTTGCACACGTAAACACACACACACACACACACACACACACACACACACATACTCCCACATACCCATACACGAGTTTTGTTACACATTTTTATTACACGCGCGCGCACACACATGAAATACATATACACACATACGAGATACACAGACACACACACGCCCGCACAACAAATATATATATATATATATATATACATACATATACACGGTCACACCGGATATATATATAGAGAGAGAGAGAGAGAGATATGTATATATACACACACATATACATTTACTCTATCTAATAGAAACACACACAAACACACACACGTACACACACATAGATAGATATATACAGATACATCATACATTTACCACTGTCTCTGTTTTACCTTCCCCTCACTACAACTACCACCTTTCTCCTCCTCCTCGACCTCCGTCATGTTTTGTTTCTCTCTTTCTCCCCTTTTCCTCCTCCCCTTCTCCTCTTATACTCTTCTATAGCCTCCCTCCCTCACCTTCATCTATTGGTATGCATTACTTATACACACACACACACTATTAAGCACTCACACATACATTAAACACTCACACATAACGCGCACACACACACATATTTATACATATATATATACTTACTGACACTCACACACATACACACTCACGCACTTGCCTTCCTGCCTTACCTACCAACCAACCAACCAGCCAGCCAGCCAACCAGCCAACCAGCCTACCCACCACCATACCGTCCTACCTACCTATCTTGGCTAGTTTGGTGGGTTGTGCTTTTTCTTCTTTTTTTTTTCTGGTGCCCGGTTTTTTTTTATCAATTCCTCTGTTGGTTCGGCTTTTTCTCTTTTTTTTCTTCTTGTTTATTCATTAACACTAGTCGTGTGTACTTGCAGTCCCGCTTACAGACGGGCTCGGAGGAAACAAACATGTTACAATTCTCTAAACAAACACACCAACATTACATTAAGGAAAGCTCCCCTGAAAATAGCTTAATTTATATATAAAATAAGCGTTTAATTTAATATACGTTTACACCCACCTCTCACCTTCCCTAGCTTGCTAATTATGTAATTTCAAATATTAAATATATGTGATAATTTCAAATTAAATTTAGCTAACATAGGCAATCATCAGTCACGAACGGGAAGTATCTTAACAGAAAACAATAGACGTAAAGAAAACTTGCCTCTTATTTATATTTATATCCCAACATGTATCTTAAGTAATATATAATATATAATTGTTTTTAATTCAAATTTAATTCGATATAGCATAATAAGTAATAAACATTGGAAAATCAATGTTACATTATTAAGTCCAATATTTAAAGGAAAGCAAAACACAAGTAAAAATCATCAAATTTTAAGTCATTATTTTTCAGTACTTCACTTCATAAACAACGAAACACATTCGCTTTCTATATTTCTTACCCTGGGATACTTTTTTACGTATATTCTAAGTAAGCACGGAAATCGCTTTACCAGGAATACTTGTGCATATACTCTCGCACAGGACAAAAACGGAAAGGACTTGTTTTTATAAAGAAAGAATAAGAGTAAGTTTAAAACAAGATAATACCCATCACGCATACAGGAAGAGAAAGAACGATATATATACATATATATACATATGAATATATCTAAAGGAGAATTTTATCCTTTTTCAAGTATTATGTATTGGTTTGTCTTCTTATCTCGGACTTAAACTGTAACAGTTATTCTTCTGTTTATCGCATTTGGATATTTGCTTAATTCCGACGAGTTTCTTTTACGTTCAGGTAAAGTATTGAGTTGTTTTTTTGTTTTTATAGTTTATGTTACAAAAGAAAGGAAAAATTAACAAAACTTAGTCAATGATATAACTGTAATTATTTCATTAATTGATTAATTATTATTGTGTTTATCATCATCAATGTTTGCTGTAACATTTAGTTGAGATTCAAGAAAAAAAGAAAAAAAAACATTTCGATGCATGATGTGTGTACTTGTAATTGTAAGCGTGTGGGTGTGAATGAGATGTCGGTTGTATGAGAAAGAGTGCGCGCGTGCGTTATGTGTGTGTGTTTGTGTGTGTCAGCGTGCGTGTGCATGTGTGTGTATTGTAATCTGTTGTGTGTATGCAACAGGTTTACGATGTGAGTGTGGGACCAGATTTATTTTTTTTCTTCGTTTTTCTCTTTAATAATAAAAGCATGATGCTTTGTTTAAATTATACATCGTTATTATATTTGTGTGCATCTATACTATAAAAGGCAGATTTTCTCTGTGTGTGTATGTTTAAAATTCATACATTTACACAATTCCAAATTTCTTGGATTAAAGAATCGCAATTAATATTCTAAATACTCCGGAAAATATTTTAAAATGAGGAAATGGGGGGGGGGGGGAGATCGAAATTTTGAATTTGAGATTTTTGAAATTTTTTTTTCAGAATCGGAATCTCCATAGCCTAAAACGTGGGATTCCTTTAAAAAAATAATAAATAAGGGGGGGGGACGGTTCAGATTACATATAGTCCATCTGGACCATCATTTAACACCTCCCCACCTAATGGGGTTTGTAACACAGGACAGAGCCCCTTTGAAAGTGCAAATACATCCACATTTCATGGAAGGTACATAGAATTTTAGTACATGTTCTTGGAATAAGTGTCCTACAAAACTTCAACAATGCATATCTCATTATAGACTTTGTAACGTAATTTTATGTATTAGAAAAGGAATATTTGACCCATAGGTACACAGACGTTGAGCTTTATTATATGTGTGTGTGTGTGTGTGTGTGTGTGTGTGTGTGTGTGTGTGTGTCGAAGTAGAGATGGGTAGATATAGCTTGAGACAGAGATAACAGATAAGAATATTTCAATAGATCCATACAATCAGTGCTCAGAGTCAACTATTGGTATTTTATTCACCTCGCAATTTAGGCAATTGTTTTCACCTGAGCACTAATTGGATGCATCTATTGTATAAATGTCCTTTGAACAATTTTTATCTGTTATCAATCACTACCTCTTTGTCTCCTTTCTCCGACAGGATGAAAGGCAAAGTCGACATCGGCGAAAAGATATGAATATTACAATTTATTATTTCGCTAAACTTTTAAAAGTGCTCTCCTAGAGCCAACGAATGTCGTGCTTCAACAGAAGCTTTGCGAGTTAAAAAAAAAACCCAACAAAATTTTATTCATTTGTGGCGGGAGTCTAAAGAGAGTGACATACCCAAAGAATTCTACAATTTTACGAGGCGGTGCTGGCTTTAAGGATGTCGCGAATGGCCTGGTTGGATGCCCTGCCTTCTGAGTTCCTTTACAGGGCTTAGAAAAACTGAAGGACAGCAGCAATGAGTGCGTGAATCAGAGAGGGGAATATGGTGAATAAAATCGTAATTAACTGATCCTCCTGTATTTTCTTTTGCGCAAAGTCAGGAACTTTTCGTCACCCTCATGTATTTCAAATCCTACTTTGTGGGAACGACGGAGTTGTGGAATAGCTGTCCTTCGAAATTCCATACCACATGGAAAAGGGGGAAGAAAATAGCTTTTTATTCCTTCAGTTTCTTTCTTTCTCTCTGTTTTTTTTTGTCTTTTTAATATTCCTGTGATTTCTTGCAATGGAAATTAAGATTCCGATTTCCATTTTTTTAAAAGTATATTTTTGTATTTTTGCCCTTGATTTTTCTCGTGAGGTCTTTCAGGACCAACTATCCGAAAACCTTGAACTGATTATACAACACACAAGATCCTTTGGTTCTGAGACACCTTAATCATAGAGGGTTGAAGTCGCAAACAATAGCACAGAACGTGGCACCAGTGGAGTATACTGAACTCACGTCCTGGATGCGACCCGGCCACCTTGAATGTGTAGAGTTCAGGGCCAAAGCACTTGTATGAGGCAGGAGGGGATGATTTTTCTCTGAAGAAGCAGACCTGCTGTTCGGCTCCCTCTGGAGTTTCTTACTATTACACATGTATGTATAGACATGCATCTAGGGGAAAATATGCATAAAATTACCACAGTTCTCGAAAATAGTTGCTTCTAACAGACAGAAAGGCCTGGAAATAATCTGTATATGAAGTTGGTGTGGGGGAGAAGGAGTGTTTGGCTAGTTCTTTACCGACCCTTGAAAGGATTAAGCAAAGTTGACTTAAGAAGAATTTGAATTCAGAACGTGAGGGACCTTGAGAAATATCGTAAAGCAGTTTGTTCGACGCTCTAACAATAAGCCAATACGGCTCATTGTTCGATGCTCTAACAATAAGCCAATACGGCTCATACAGGGGTGATTGGGATTAAAGAAGAGTAACGTAGATAAAAAAATTTTTTTTTTAACCAAGTACCGACTCGAGTCTTAAGACTCGTAGGGCCATTTACTCAGTTTCCATGACTCGGGTTTCTATAACGCAGAAAATGAGCGAGATCACAACATTCTCCCTGGATAGGACGCCAGTTCATCGCCCGTTTAGTCATTTGCAGCTGAGTGGATTGGGACAACGTGAAATGAAGTGTTTTGCTCAAGAACACAACACAACACATCGTAAATGACCAGTCCGAGAATCGAGGGGACGAATTTACGATCGTTAATGCAACTGCTTAGGCACTCATCCGTGCGTCTTCACGGATTAAGGATAAAGAAATTGGAAAATCTGGCTGGGTGTAAGGAAAATTTCATTAAGATGTTTCACCGTTTTGATTTTGATTTTTTTTTTTTCATTTCAAATAATGTCTGGAAGTCGAAGTTTTTTGTTTGTTTGTTTTGTTTTTAAGTCAGTAGAACAGAGGTCATTTTAAACAGTCAACTGACCTGACAGAAATGGTTTGTGTTTGCATGGCATCGGATTAGAAGAGCTGTATGTTGTAGATTAATTATTAGTGTCTGCTGTGAGTAAAGATGTAAAAGACTGACTTTGGTATAGTGAGTACTACAGAGTCTCTCACACATGTATGTGTGTGTATGTTTACTCATATACATACAGGGTTGACCAAAAGTCACCTGACAGTAAATCAAAACCCATATAATTCCAAGATTAAAACAAAAAAATATTTTATATGAGACTTCTCATAGACAAATGTTGGGGGGAAAAACGGTGATTTTTAACTCGCAGCATTCATAATTGCAATGAATAAATAAAATTGAATATTAAGTATTTATGATATTGTGATGAACCATAACCTTGGAACCTACCAAAAGATTACCTGGAGTTCTTCACTAATCCAAGTCATCAACAAGATGGAAGTATATGCCACTGGGTTTATTTCAGAAATAACTTTGTCTGTAGAATTTATAAAAACTATGAGAGACAGAAAATGGAATTCACGAGACTCTTTATTATTCACTACGATCGTTTCGACATATAGAGCACCGATGCAAAAAAAAAAAAAATCATATATATACATTTGTATATATGTATATGTGTTTGTGCTCCCAACGCCTGGCCGGTGTTGGTGTGTTTACGACTCCGTAATCTACCGGTTCGGCAAAAAGCCGATAGAATGAGTGCGAGATTTCAAATAACTACTGGTGCAAATCTGTTTCACTAAACGCTTGAAGGCGGTGCAGCAGCATGGCCACACCCCATCGAATGAATCAAGTAAAAGAATGAAATATATTTTGCATGCAGCTGTTCCGTGGTTCATCCGAACCCAGAGAAAAACTGCTTAGGCTATTATAGAGGCGCACCTCTGATTTCGGAAAAGGGTGAGTAATAATTGGAAGTTGTGATGTTTATGCCGTAACGAGAAGCAGTAGTAGTGCTAGTAGAGTGAAGCGCAAACAGGCATTCCGCCGGTTACAACGATGAGGGTTCCAGTTGATCCGATCAACGGAACAGCCTGCTCATGAGATTAACGTGCAAGTGGCAGAGCACTCCACGGACACATTGTGCTCTTAATGTAAGTTCTCGGTGAGATTCAGGATGTGACAAGGCCGGCCTTTTGAAATAGGGATACTATACGCTTTTGCCAGCTCAGGGGACTAGAGCAACGTGAAATCAAGTCTGTTTCTCAAGGGCACAATGCATGGCCGGGAATTGAACTCAAGACCTTACGATTATGAGCCGATTAGCATAACCAGTAAGCCATGCGTGGAATAAGGAAACAGCGGAGGTGCCTTACAAAGTCATCGGTTTATTCGCGAATATTTTTAGACAAGGCCGGCCTTTTGAAATAGGGGTACTTCACGTTTTTGCTAGCTCAGTGGACAAGAGCAACGTCGTCTGTTGCTTAAGGGCATAATGCATGGCCGGGAATTGAACTCGGAACCTTACGATTGAGAGCTGATTAGCATAACCACTAAGCCACGCGTGGAATAAGAAGGAAAAAGCGGAGGTTCCTTGCAAAGTCATCGGTTTATTTTGCTAACATTTTTAACGAGATTGTTTTATAGAGTGAGAAGGATAGTTGGAAGTGAAGTGAAAACGTGTGTGCGTATGTCTATTAGCACTCACACACACAAACTTTACACCGCCACTGCTACCGTCTCCACCACAGCTCGACTATAGTTTTTAAAAGCTGTGAAATATCAGGTTTATTTACTTCCTGGCTTCACTAGCGGGAAATGTTCTAACACTAATTAGTACCCTATGGGACAACACACGCACACACATACACGCGTGTGTGTGTGTAGTCTGCATATTGGATGAATAGTGTAGGCACTGATTTACTCCATTATCAAACTAGTGGCAATGGTATATAGTATATGTGTGTGTGTGTATACATACATAACTTACACACACACACACATGCAAATACAGTCAAATAGTCAGATAGGTAGATAGATGTACCACTACTTTGATAATGCGTAGTTTATACATATATATATACGTATATATATATATATATATATACATATATATATATATATATATATATATATATATATATATATATATATATATATATATATATATATATATATATATATATATGCATATATATACACACATATATATATAGACATATACATGTATATATATATATATACACACATTTACACATATATATACATATACATATGTACTTATAGAGTGCATACATGTGTATTATATATATATACACTCGTAACACACACACGCGCGCGTATATAATGCAGAATACAATTACATATAAAAACTTTGTTATTAGTATCTGATATTAATTACCTATACAATCTTATAACAAAAACATCACGTTGTTTTTTTTTTCTGATTATATATGTATAATCGCGTGCGTGTGAGTCTGTGTGTATATGTGTGCGTGTATATGTAGGCATAGACGTACACACGCAATATTTTTCCTCATACATAAATGCATAAAAGAGATTGGATAAAGAAAAATTCTTCAAACCCATTTCTATGATAGCGTTTTACATCGGCGCTCTTTTAATCATATCGCAGTGGACTGTATTAGTGGGCGGGAAGATAGTTGTGACGTTCTCTCTTTTCATTGATTACTTCTGAGAAAGTAGGCCGGTCTTTTAAAGTGGGGGTGGTGTTGTTTATAACGGCTGATTCTACCGTTTTATTCCAATCCATTCCCTCTCCGTTGCTCTCTCTCTCTCTGTTTAAAGCCAAAGAAAATACTCGCGCACATAAAATGTGTGTGCTTCCATGTCCCCGACCTAACCGAAGTTTTGTGCGTAGATTTAGTAGACGGAAACTGAAAGAAGCCCGTCGAATACACACATTCATTCACACATACATACATACATACATACATACATACGCACACATACGTGTGTGCGTGTATGTTTATGTATGTGTTTCCCCCACTCGCTTGTCAATCGATGTTGGTTTGCTTGCGTTCCCGAAATTTAGCGGTTCGGCAATAAAATCCGACAGAACAAGTACCAGGCATTAAAAAATAAATCCAGCTCCAGCCTCAGCTGTGAACTTGGAAACTAACGGATGACCAATTTTATCCCTTACACCGCGTACCTATTGGTTTAGATCGCCAGTAAACTAAACCGCTGATATTCTTTATACAATGATCGCTAAATCCACAAGATTTTTTATTCTCTCTTTTTATTTCCTCGTGTTCCTTTCTGTTGAAGAGCGTAGGCTCGAAATGTAAAAGACTTTCTCACTTTCCCGAGCGTCAAACTAATACTTATACATCTGCTTGTTGTTTATACACCTGTCTTGGTCTTTTGTTTTTCTGTAGATTTCAACTATATATATATATATATATATATATATATATACAGAGAGAGAGAGAGAGAGAGAGAGAGATGGATAGATAGATAGATAGATAGATAGATAGATAGATAGATAGATATAGATCTAGATATATAGATATAGACATTGATGGTCAGTAAATCATAATTTTTTTTTTTTTTTGATTGGATGAAATTGTGAAGGAAAAGGTAATTTTTTTTCCGAATCCTAATTTCCCTGGTATGAAACACTAAAATACTTTAAAAAAAAGACAAACACATAATAAAATAAAATAAATTTTTAAAATTGAAGGAAAAAACGATTTTATTTCCCCATGAGGTGTGGGATTTCAAAAGCTATTCTAAAACTTCGCCATAAATTGCACCCTCACAATCTTGGCAGACTTTTTAAAGACCATTCTAAAAATCTCTCAATTCCAGTGCATTGCAACGTATAGCAGAAACAGCTCCAAGCTAATGAAGTTCATTTCATAATCTTTTGTTCCTTTGTCATTCAATAAATTTCTTATTACTGCTGTGTACTCGACTGAGGGTTAGCTCAGCAGCAAATGTGTATTGAGTTCGAACACTAGGTCATTAGTATCACTGTACCTAAGCGAAACATACATACATAGGTACATACATACATGCATGCATAGATACGTGCATACATACATACGTACGTACATGCATGCATACATATGTATTTGGCATTCCAGAAGCTTGAAAGAGTCGGGCTCCTGTTAGGGGCCTGTGAAACTTGAAGTAGCACGGAGCCGAATCAATTCTAAATAACACACACACACACACACACACACACACACACACACACACACACACACGCACTCTTTTTTTAATCTCTGCCAAGCAACCACTCCTCATTCATATATCCTTTGCTATCGCAGTCTGAGATCGGCTGTGATGGTGTGAGATAGAGTGTGTTGGCAGTGGGTGGATGGATGGATGGATAGATGGGTGGATGAACGACTGGGTTGGTACAGAATCTCTTATCTCTCTTTTACATTCCCATGTATCACGACTGTAGTAAAATCGAGGCCCTCCAACATGTCGTTATGTCACAGACCACACACATGCACACACACTTAAAGCATACACCCAACCAGGTAACTTGTACGACCCGCAAGAAGAAACAGCACCCTCCAAATCACCCTCTACCATCGTCACGATCACTACCACTACCACCATCATCATCATAATCATCACTTAACGTCTATTTTTCCATGCTTGCATGGGTTAGACAGAATCTGTTGAGGCAGATTTTCTACGGCTGGATGCCCTTCTTCTCGCCAACTCTTACCGGTTAGCAAGTAAATATTTTCCCTTGTGCAGACATGTTTGTTTTTCATGGCTGACATTTTCGCTTTTATGACGGTGGTACTTGCTTACAACCATCATGTGATATCAAAACAAAAGTACAGACACACACACACACACATTCACACAACACACACATGCATAAATACATAGGTACTCACACATTACATACACACATATATACATACGCACATATTAAAGAAAAGGGAAAACGAAACCAAGGCAGGACGAGTATCTCAGGTCATTTAGAATATTTAATTAGAGTAAAGGTGAATCAAAAATTGAGAAGTAGAAGTAATTAATGTCTTACAGCTGTTTCTGGGGTATCCCAGGTGATGGCTCAACATCTCCATACACCGAGTAAACCGTCATCGGAGACCAGGTGTATAAACAGGAAAGTTCCAGACAGAGAATTCACAGTGTATAAAAGAATAAAACTCGACATAGAAGAATAAAGACAGACGATTAAAGCTCACAGATCATCTTGGTCGAGAGGGTATGGAGGTTAGTCTGTATTTCTGTGAAGGTATAGCACCTTAAGTATAATCCCAGGTAAATCTAGACAGTATTTGGAATGATGCATTCAGATTGGAAAAATAGATCACGTGTGTGTTTGTGTGTGTGTGTGTGTGTGTGTGTGTGTGTGTGTGTGTGTGTGTGTGTGTGTGTGTGTATAGGTGCATGGATAAACGAAATCTAAGCCTTAAAAGACTGTCAAGTTGATAAACAAATCCCACCCAACTTGTTTTAAGATCTTACACACAAACACAATCTCGACCACTCATGAACACACACACTGACATTCGCACACGCACATACCTAAATACATACGCCAACATTCATACTCGAATATATATATAAGTTGTAGTATATTGTCAACTTAATGTGACAATCCCAACAAGGGAATACACTACTGCTGTTTAGCCCTAGGAAGCTGGACCGCTTCCTGTCGGCTTTGACACAATTACTGTGTCCTTAAGTTTGTGAAGGGGAGACAAGCTCCCCCACCCAGCCTAGCCAGCTGGATAGAGAGGCCAGTTTCTCCCTCACAAACTTATGTAAAATCATAGTGAAGTTCATTCACATATATATATATAATTCCAAGAGAGTTAGAGGTTGTGAATCCAACCAACTAAGGGATAATATCTATCCAATATATTGCTGGTAGAATACCCAATTATTAATACACAAGTGTTTTTTCATTGCATGGCAATTACATAACTGAATGTAATAAATGGGTAAGGGTAAAAAGTTATTTTACCCTTAATTTATACGGCAGTAAGAAAATGGAGGAGATCAAGAGGTGGTATTCATCAACTTCTTCAGTACCATATCCAACCCATCAACCATCTCGGACTCATTGCTTAAACAGCCACTAAATATAGCGGTGTAACACCATTGGATATTCTTCTATTGGTTTCAATCATTTGACTGCGGCCATGCTGGAGCACCGCCTTTAGTCAAACGCATCCACGCCGGGACTTATTCTTTGTAAGCCAAGTACTTATTCTATTGATCTCTGTTGCCGAAACGCTAAGTTACGGGGACGTAAACGCACCAACATCGGTTGTCAAGCGATGATGGGCGCGCACCACACACACACACACACACACACACACACAGATAGAAAACCAAAAGAACATTCACTTCCAGATTTATATTATTTTCTGTAAATCATTTCTGATGAGCCTGGGAAATTAACGAGATGCACACACACACTGCTTCTTTTGACACAGAAAAGCAATTAAAGCTAACACACACACAGATGCTCGAACACAGACAAACACACGGAGGTGCAAATGCATCGTTCTGTTTTTCCATTTCTTGCTCAGTATTGAAAAGAAATCACACTGAAACCAAAATTCCACCTGTTGGAGGTGCTTATGGGCGTTTGTGTCAATGTGTTCGTATGTGTTTGTTTTAATGTGTGTGTATGAGTGTGATAGAGGTGACAGAAACAAAGTGTGACACCTGATGCTGTTCTTCTTAATATTGTTGCTGCTGTCGCTGTTTTTTTTTTTCTTGCTGCTTGTTGACATGTCAGAGTGGCGCGGTTTATTTCGCTATATTTTATAGAGTTTCTCGGATTTTGTTTTTTTTTTCTTGCTACCACTTCCCCCATTGAATTCAGTTTTCTTTTTTACAGTGTTTGTCTGTGTACGAGTGTGTGTATGTGTGTGTGTGTGTGTGTGTGTGTGTATTAGCTTTAGTTGCCTTCTGTGTCAAAAAAAGCAGTTATATATATATGTCTAACTCCCGTTTTTGACACAGAAGGCGCACATACATACATACACGCACACACACATAATATATATATATATATATATATATATATATATATATATATATATATATATATATATATATATATATATATATAAATATATACACACACATATACATACACACACACACACACACACACACACACACACATATATACATACACGTACGCACATAGCAAACACAGACATACACACACATAATTATCTATTCTTTTCATGTCGTATGGTCGCAGATCTGTAGAGTGGGGAAAACGGTTTGCTCTGTGTGTGTGTGTGTGTGTGTCTGCGTGCGCGCGGCTGTCTTTAACGGTTTCTCTCGCTAATCTCTCTGACTGCCTTCTTGTATGATTGATGAGGATACGTGTTCGTCTTGTGTGTGTGTGACTGTGTACGTTTTACATACATATACATATGCATATATATACACACATACACGTGTGTGCGTATGCGCGCGTGTATATGCGTGCACACACACACATATACTGCATACCCGCATAGCTTGTGTCATTCTCGTCTTGAACATTTTGACAGCGGTGCCTATTACAAACGTAAGATGTTTGACCCCCTGTTATATATTACATGTGTGCATTCTTCATACTCCTACACACACACACAAACACTGGAGACGGAGCCAATGGCCCTTGCGGGGCCCCTCTTGACTCTCGTAAGATTGATGCCGTAATCATTTCGTTTAACCTGTTGCAAGTTCAACACCTGCAGAAAAGACATGGGCTGTGGGCGGGGAAGATTCCAGATGACCGATGTTTTGGAGAAGCAGGGCTAAAAGGATGGGGGGAGGTAGTGCGGGCAAGGGGGTTGTTGAATGCAACAAGGATGGTGGGAATTGTAGAGATGAGAGTTCAGCATTTCTGATATACGAGACCAGCCAGCCCGGAAGAGTTTCAAATTTTGGCACAAGACCTGTAATTTCGGGGGGATGGGGTAAGACGATTACATTGACCCCAGTGCTGAACTGGTACTTATTTTATTGACCCTGAAAGAATGAAAGGCAAAGTTGGCCTCGGTGGAATTTGAACTCAGAACGTAAATGGACGCCGGGGTAATATGTCCTGTAGGACATGCGTTCGCTACTAGAAATCCGCGGTGATAGTGAAGCTCAACATTTGGAGTGATTGTGTGGGCCTCTACCACCAATAAATACATGTTTTCGAGGAATTACGAAAATAATTCTTGGAAAAACTCCGCTACGATGTAGTTCTTCTGAATGCTTATCGTATATGATGCATAGATGCCAGGGAAATGTGTCCTAAGTATTACATATGATACACAGGACGGGTTTGAGTGACCTCAAAGAGCTGTGGTTTTCAACCGGGTTCATATGGACTGGTGGTGGGGGTGGTGCTCCATATAAGATTTTGTTGCTAAAAACTTATGTGCGATAACTTCGTTATACCTCTACACAAAATACTTTTTATACAATTCCT